>NC_057812.1:268661668-268838405 GCF_018294505.1 Triticum aestivum
TAGCATCATTCATAGCAGAAGTAGCATCATCAATAACATGCGACATATCGGAATCAAAAGCAGGTGTAGGTATTGCAAGTTTACTCAAAACAGAAGGTGAATCAAGTGCAGAGCTAGATGGTAGTTCCTTACCTCCCCTCATAGTAGAGGGAAAAATCTTGGTTCTAGTATCTTTCAGATTCCTCATAATGATCAACAGATATAAATCCCAAGTGACTCAGAGAATAGAACTATGCTCCCTGGCAAACGGCACCAGAAAGAGGTCTTGATAACCCACAAGTATAGGGGATCACAACAGTTTTTGTGGGTAGAGTATTCAACCCAAATTTATTGATTCGACGCAAGGGGAGCCAAAGAATATTCTCAAGTATTAGCAGCTGAGTTGTCAATTCAACCACACTTGAAAGACTTAATATCTGCAGCAAAATATTTAGTAGCAAAGTAATATGGAAGCAACGGTAACGGTGGCAAGAGTAACAGTAGCAGTTTTATAGTGATTGTAACAGCAGTAGCAATGAAAGTAACTTAGCAAAGATCAATATGTGAAAAGCTCGTAGGCAATGGAACGACAATGATAATTGTGTCGGATGATATTCATCATGTAGCAGTTAAAATCTAGGGTAACACAGAATTAGCTCCAATTCATCAATATAATGTAGGCATGTATTCTGTACATAGTCATACGTGCTTATGGAAAAGAATTTTCATGACATCTTTTGTCCTACCCTCTCGTGGTAGCGGGGTCCTAATGGAAACTAAGGGATATTAAGGCCTACTCCAAAGCATTAGCACTTAGTGAATACATGAACTCCTCAAACTACGGTAATCACCGGAAAGAATCCTAATTATTGTCACCTTGGGGTATGCGGATCATAACTCGTAATAGGTGTCTACAACTTATAAGATACGATCAAGAACACAAATATATTCATGAAAAAAATAATAGGTTCAGATTTGAAATCATGGCACTCAGGCCCTAGTGACAAGCATTAAGCATAGCAGATAGCAACATCAATCTCAGAACATAGTGGATACTAGGGATCAAACCCTAACAAAACTAACTCGATTACATGATAAATCATATCCAACCCATCACCGTCCAACAAGCATACGATGGAATTACTCACGCACGGCAGTGAGCATCATGAAATTGGTGATGGAGGAAGGTTGGTGATGATGATGGCGACGAATCCCCCTCTCCGGAGCCCAGAATGGACTCCAGATCAGCCCTCCCGATGAAGAACGGGAGGTGGCGGCGGCTCCGTATCGTAAAACACAATGAATCCTTCTCTCTGATTATTTTCTCATAGGTACTTATGGAGTTGGAATTAGGTCCGGAGGAGCTCCAGGGGGGCCACAAGCCTGCAGGGCGTGCCCCTAATGCTTGTGGCCTCTAGGTGGCCCCCATCTGGTTGATTATTTCGCTAATATTTTTTATATATTCCAAAAATATTCTCCGTAGATTTTTAGGTCATTCCGAGAACTTTTATTTCTACACAAAAATAACACCATGGCAATTCTGTTGAAAAAAGCATCAGTCCGGGTTAGTTCCATTCAAATCATGCAAATTAGAGTCCAAAAAAAGGGCAAAAGAGTTTGAAAAAGTAGATATGATGGAGACGTATCATGTACCCTCAAGAATGCTTTGCTTATTATAAGAGACCGTTTTGGCCCGTCCTTTGCCACAAAAGGATTTGGCTACCTTGCTACACTTTATTTAGCATTACCATTACTGGCTTGTTACAAATTATCTTGCTATCAAACTACCTGTTACCGACAATTTCAGTGCTTACAGAAAATACCTTGCTGAAAACTACTTGTTATTTCCTTCTGCTCCTCATTGGGTTCGACACTATTACTTATCGAAAGGACTAAAATTGATCCCCTATACTTGTGGGTCATCAAGACTCTTTTCTGGTGTCGTTGCTGGGGAGTGAAGCGCTCTTGGTAAGTGCAAATCGGTAAGGAAAAATTTATACTACATGCTGAAATTTACTGTCACTTGTCACTATGGAAAACCATCCATTGAGGTGTTTGTTCAGGGTATCTTCACCTCGACCGGAAGAACAATTAGTTGCCCCTCAACCTACTACACCTACTGAAAATATTGGTTATGAAATTCCTTCAGGTATGATAGAACAACTGCTAGCTAATCCTTATGGAGGAGACGGAACTGAGCATCCCGATATGCATCTGATATATGTGGATGAAATTTTTGGATTATTTAAGCTTGCAGGTTTACCTGGAGATGAAGCTGTCGGCGTTCTGGGAAAGGGGGTCCCCAGACTTGCCTGCCTACGACCTGCGGCGTGGCTCAAAGGGGGGCCCAGCACGGCCCATCTTCACCAACACAAACCCAAGACCCTCGCGAGGGGCCAAGCCTCGCGGGGCGGACGACGCGGAGCTTCCTCAGGCACGGCCTCATTAGGCTGGCTCACGAGGGGGCAGAGAGATCAAGGCGGGGTACCTCACGAGGTGCCCATGACGCAAGCCATGACGATTCAGGGCGCCAGGCGGGTGCCAGCCCGCGCAGCGTCCTCCTTCCCTCTTTGGTGCAAAGGGGGCAAGCGCAGCCACGGAGTACCGAGGCATCAGGCAAAGGTTGCCATTTCGGTTCAACGAGTCCAAGACCAGGAGGACTACGAGACGGAGGTCACCGTGGAGCCCAAGACGGCGTCATCACCAGAGCTTTGCACAGGCGAAGACTGCTTTTGTCAGGATAGCTGATACTTGTTGTCCCCCTTCAAATTAGCCCGCCATTGTTGGCTCCCTTCCCGCTCAATATTTGGGGAGAGGACCAGGGCCTCTATAAATAGGACTAGCCACCCCCAGGGTATGGAGGATCGAGGATCGAGGATCGAGAATCAGCCAACCCAGAAACAAGCTGGGGTCGAAATCAGGGTCGGTCAGTTGGAGGAAAGCAGAGAGAGAGAAAAAAGGTGACTGAACTCCTCCGAGCAGTTCATCACCCCAGCCAAGAACAGACCCTCACGAGGCTATTCTCCCTTGTATTGTTCATCATCATCAGCCCAAGAGGAAATCCACCACACCACACACTAGAGTAGGGTATTACACCACCATGGTGGCCCGAACCAGTATAAACCCTATGTCTCTTGTGTTGTTCTTTTCTTAGTTTAGATCCTAGCATGGCGAAGGGGTGCAGGTAGGTAGGGGGCGAAATCTCCACGCGCACCCCAGTGTTCGAACCTCAAGGGTCTGCCGGAACCCGAAATCCGACATTTGGCACGCCAGGTAGGGGTGCGCCAGAATTCGTCTTCCACCGCCCCGTTCTCCTCCGACCGTCACACCCATGTCTGACGCTCGTCGGGCCTGCGCCGAGCACCGAGCCGCACTCGCTTCCCGCATCGCCCAGACGGCCCCTATCGGCGGGCATCCACGTCGTTCCCCGTCACCTGCCGTCAACGCCGCCACCAGCCCGGCGGGGGACGAGCGGCAAGCATCGTCCCAGCATCCGTCCGTGCGGCAAGACGGCCGCACCGCAACTCCCTCGCCCACCCCAGCTGGTTCTTCGTCCAGCACGCTCCGCGCGCCCATGGAGGCTCGGGCTGCACTCATCGCGGCAAACGAGCTCCTGCGCTACTGTCCCATCGACGACGTCTATGAAGAATGGCTCGACCGTGTCGCCGAGCTCGTCCGCGCCGCAGGGGGCTCTCCTATGCCGTCCGTTCAACTGCACCGCACCCCGCCCCGCGCGGGCGACGAGGCTCCGGCAGCGCCCCGGCCGCCTCCTCCTCAAGAAGACGCCATGGCCCCAAGGCGCGTGGCCCCTGGGCGGAACTCGCTCTGTCAGGCGCCAGCGCGGCAAGAGCAGAGCTGCCAGGAGGTCCCTCGCCCGCAAGAAGCTGCCCGGGCGCTCCCTGCTCCAGCACGTCACGACCATGCTCCTGCTCCCGCGTGTCAAGACCCCGCGCTGCTCCCAGCTGCAGCGCGTGGGGACATGCAAGACCAGGCTCTCTGTCACCCAAGGCCTCCCGTGGCCACAGCAGGCTGCCGCGCCTTCACCACCGAACTACGCAGCGTAGCATGGCCCGGGCAAGTTCAAGCCAGACCTTCCTCCTCGCTACGACGGCACGGCTGACCCTGCAGAGTTCCTCCAGCTCTACGAGCTAGGCATCGAAGCTGCCAATGGAGACGAGAAGGTCATGGCGAACTGGTTCCCCATGGCACTCAAGGACGGGGCCCGCACCTGGCTCTTGAACCTGGCTCTAGGCACAATCTCCTCCTGGGAGGAGATGCGCACCCGCTTCATCGCCAACTTCCAAGGCACTCGCGACCGGCCACCCACCATGAGCGACATGCGCCGCATCAAGCAACAGCTCGGGGAAACCCTGCAGAAGTACATCCAGCGCTTCAACAACGCACGCCTCAAGATTCCCAAGGTGACTGAGGAGGCCATCATCTCGGCCTTCTCCGATGGCGTGCGCGACGTCAAGATGAAGGAGGAGCTGGCGATGCATGAAGACCTGTGCACTTCCTTGGAGCTGTTCAACTTGGCAAACAAGTGCGCCAGGGCTGAGGAAGGGCGTCTCTCCCTCCTCGAGCTGCCTGCCGCGGACCCAGAAGAGAAGAAGGCCAAGGATGTGAAGCGCAAGGGGGCTGCCGTGCTCGCGACAGAACCAGACACCAAGCGGGGCAGAGATCAGCCCGAACCCTCCAAGGGCAGCCGATACTGTGTGTACCACGACCTCCACACCCACAACACCAACGAATGTCAAGAACTCCGAGCCGTGCGAGAAGGAAGGATCGGCCATCGCCCCGACCGCAGTGACCGGGGCTACGGCCGAGGAGGAGGAAGAAACGCCGGACGCTGGGAAGACCATGGGCCGTGCCAAGGGTGGCGCGACCAACCTCACGAGGATCGCTGGCAAGACCCACCTCGCGAGAGAGGATGGAGGGATCAGCCTCGCGAGGGAGACTGGAGGGATCAGCCTCGCGAGGATCGCCCGCAAGGCAACACAGGCCTCCCACCGCTACCGCCGCAGCCAAGGAGAAACGAGGACCGCCACTAGGACGAGGAGGCTGGGGGCTTCCAGGAGCCGCGCGCGATCGCCTGCATCTTGGGCGGAGCACAAGCCCCAGCCTCTCAGCGCATCTTCAAGCAGTTCGCCCACGAGGTGAATGCAGTCCTCCCCAGGCTCTAAGCCACGCGCCCCCTCAGGTGGCCAGCGTGCGCCATCACGTTCAGCTCAACAGATCAGCTCAAGTGTGCGGCTACAGCCGGAGCCCTCCCGATGCTTTGTTCCCCAATCATCAGCAACGTGGTGGTCACCAAGACCCTCATCGATGGAGGGGCAGGGCTCAACGTCCTGTCCGTGGAGATGTTCAACAACCTCCAAGTGCCCTACAGCCAACTTTAGCCAACCAAGCCCTTCTCCGGTATCACTAACGGCTCCACGGTCCCGATTGGGCAGGTCCGCCTCCCTGTCACCTTCGGGGCACGCGACAACTACCGCACCGAGCTCATCGACTTCGATGTCGCTCACATTCGCCTGTCGTACAACGCCATCCTTGGGTACCCAGCGCTGGCCAAGTTCATGGTCGTAAGTCACCACGGGTACAACATCCTCAAGATGCCAGGAAGCGGCGGAGTCATCACGGTGCCCTATGAAGAGAAGGACGCGGTGTGTTCCCTGGAACGAGCCTTTCAGGCCGCGTCACTGGAAGACCCGGATCGTGGAAGCAGGAGGCCTCCTGGGACCACCCCCAAGAAGAAGAAGACATCGTCCGGCCCGACCACTCAGGAGGCAGGCCCCTCTGGGCCCGCGCCTGCCCAGGGGGAGCCTCCCTCCATTGCATAGGAAAGCGCACCCAGCGCCCTCCTCAGGCAGGCTCGGGGGCTCTCCCCTGGAGGGCCACCGACCTGGCTAGGGTCACGAGGGAGGCGCTTGGGCACCACATGGAGGCGTGTTTTGAAGCACATTTTCCTCGAGAAGGAGCAAGGCAAGGAGATCCAGATCCTCAGGAGTTCGTCGGCAAGGCCATTCAGGAGCTACATGAGTCAAGAGTCATGAAAGGCGGCTGCCGCTTGCCAGCAGTGGCCCCCCATCCAGGCGAGGATGGTGGGCTGCGCGTCTGCATCGACATACCAGGGCTCAACCGAGTCGCCTCTCTGGAGCGCCTCTGGCCCTCGCGAGTGGGGCGCTGCGGAGGTCCACCCCACAGCTACGTTCGCATGCCTTACGGCTTGCTGAACGCGGCTGACGCGTACCAGCGCCTCATGAGGGGCATCACGGAGGCACGAGGGGTCAGGCGTCCCGCAGCCCTGGAAGAGATGGAGATGGCCCGCGAGGAGCCGCCAGCGCCTCCGGAGCCTCCCGAGGCCCCTGGGCCTGGGGGCTCGTGAGGATCGGCTCCTGCAGCCCACCGAGCCTGCTACACCAACACCCCTTCGTCCTCAACATCATCAGGTGACATCTTTCGAGTTTTACTTCCAGCTGGGAGCGCCCCTAGGGCTGCATTATTCCCAGGCCGCATGGGTCCGTCCCTGTGGCGTGTATCCTTTTATGCCATGTTGTTAGCTTACCTTGTTGGGGGCGCCCCTTAGGCTGCATGCCCCCCCCCAAGTCGCTCGGGCCTGACCCAGTGATGTCTGCATTCCCAACATCTCTTTGGACGAATCCACTCCTTCACGGCTAATGTGTTTTATCCAGTTGCCTGCTCAGCTGACGCCAACTAACAAAGCTGCTCCCAAATGGCACGACGCTTGCGCATGGGTCCGTCCCTGCAACGCCGACAAACCTGGATGGCTGAGCTCTGGCCGCGGCAGCCCCGCATAGCGTCACCTCGTCAAGCCTTCAGCGCCTCACTACCCCTCGGAAGCAACCCACGGCTGACCGTCAATTGTCATGGCAACCCTTTGCTTTTTCTATGATGGACCTGCAGGACCTTCCGAAGGAGCTGTGTCAGGCGAGGCCCTTGCGGTGTCTCCTTCGCTCTTGTCCGCGCGAACCGCTTGCATGTTAAAGGGGGGTGCCTGAGCATCGCGACTCAGGGCTCCTACTGGCTCTCCAGCCCTCACCCTCTGACCTTGACCACGGCATCGCGACCTGGCATACCAGTGACGGTTGAGACTCGCTCGAGGGCCGGGACCCGAGGGAGTAGAGCATAAAGGGGAGCAAAAGCGAGAGGGGAGAGATACACGAGGACCTCGCCAAGCAACCTCGCGCCTGCCGATGCACGGACCCGGCAACACACCAGGGAGCGGCCCCTGATCCTCGAGATAAGTCATCGCCCGGAAGCGCCAGCTACCGTGGCACCATCCCTGCACCTAATGCTATCCCATGTTAGCGACGCCGCTCTCCTTTCTCACCGAACGACGGCTGCTTGGGTGCCAAAGGGGACATTCTGAGCATCGCGGCTCAGGGGCTCTTACCGGACTCCGGGTCGCTCACCTCCTGGCCTTGACTACGGCATCACGACTTGGCATACCAGTGACGGTTGAAGCCGCCTTGGGACTGGGACCTGTCGGCGCAGAGCACCAAGCCCTCATGAGGTTCGAAAGGGAGGACTGAGCTAAGATGGAATGAGCAACTCGCGCAATTCTACGACAAGGGTTATATATACAAGACAGGATCACAGGCACCTTACAAGCCCCTATGGGACGCGTTTTTGATTCCTCGCAGGGAACGGATCCTAAAGGGACACAAACTACGCGCATCCCTGCAAAAGACGCCATCATTAACAGTGGGCCGTCAAGCACCGACGCCAACCCCATCCAGATCAGAGTCGGCGGGGGCCTGACAAGCCCGCCCTGCTCCAGGAGCGGCGCTGGCTCGGGGGCTCGTAGCTGTCGTCGCTCGTCTCCGGAGTCGCGAAGAGCTTGCCGGAGTCGCTGGAACCTCCGACGCCTCCCCTGCCTGAGGAGCCTCCAAGGGAGTGGGTGGCGTGCCCAGTCCTCGTCACAGCAGGGCCCTAGCCACCTTCCCCGGGGTAGCACTCCAGCAGGCGCCCGCTCGCATCGAAGACCTTGAAGAGCATCACCGAAGCACCATCGTAGTCCAAGTGGATCACGAAGACTCCCCTTGTCCTGCAAACCCGGGCGATCTCCCTCCAGCCCCGGGTCATGTAGACCTCGCCCGGGGCGACGACCGCGACCTCTGCCTCGATCGCGAGGGTGCTGCAGCCGGCGTGCTGCAGCCAGAGCTCCAGGGGCTCCCCTGCGGGATGATGGAGGCAAAGAAGGGAGGAAGGCGGATCCAAGACTGAAGAGGAATAGCGACGTGGAGTACGAACTCTTGGAAGGAGCCCTCGGTGTGGACCCCAGGAGGGACGACCCACACCTTGGTGACCCGGCGGCGCCGACGGCGGCGCCGCCCGTGGCGGTCAGCATCAACTCCTTCGGGGCCCTCGATGTGGGAGTACAATGGAAGCAGGAACCCCGGCGGTGCCCGCTCGCCCCAAGGCCTCGGCACCACCTAAAGGGCCCCTTCGTCTGGGCCATGGGGGATGAGCCATTTCTTCGGCGAGAGAGGGTTCGGCCCCTCTCGGGGAGCCTTTCCCTTCTCTGCCATCGAGAACCGGTGGATGGGAGCCATCACGGCAAGACGGAGCAAGGATCGGGAAGAAGGAGAAGCAAGGAGGGGTGGACTGGAAGGGCGCGCGCCGTTCTGTACTTATGGCCGGCGAAGGCCAACCACCGGCCTCCACGATCGCAGGTAATCATGACCCGTTTTTGCATGCAGGGACTTGTCCAATCCATGCAGCTGCCGAGGCATCATGGGGAAGTGGAGACGCCCACGTCCAATCAACCGCCACGCGGCGCCCAAGGCCGTAGGCTGTTAGGGCCCGCGGCGCTTCGCTCTTGCCCTTCCGCCTTCCTGCACGGCCAAGTCCGGGCACGCCTTGGGCCCGGGGGCTACTGTTGGTGTTCTGGGAATGGGGGTCCCCAGACTTGCCTGCCTGCGGCCTGCGGCGTGGCTCAAAGGGGGGCCCAGCACGGCCCATCTTCACCAACACAAACCCAAGACCCGCGCGAGGGGCCAAGCCTCGCGGGGCGGACGACGCGGAGCTTCCTCAGGCACGACCCCATCAGGCTGGCTCACGAGGGGGCGGAGAGATCAAGGCGGGGTACCTCACGAGGTGCCCGTGACGCAAGCCATGACGATTCAGGGCTCCAGGCGGGTGCCAGCCCGCGCAGCGTCCGCCTTCCCCCTTTGGTGCAAAGGGGGCAAGCGCAGCCGCAGAGTACCGAGGCATCAGGCAAAGTTTGCCATTTCGGTGCAACGAGACCAAGACCAGGAGGACTATGAAATGGAGGTCACCGTGGAGCCCAAGACGGCGCCATCACCAGAGCTTTGCACAGGCGAAGACTGCTTTTGTCAGGATAGCTGATACTTGATGTCCCCCTTCAAATTAGCCCGCCATTGTTGGCTCCCTTCCCGCTCAATATTTGGGGAGAGGACCAGGGCCTCTATAAATAGGACTAGCCACCCCCAGGGTATGGAGGATCGAGGATCGAGGATCGAGAATCAGCCAACCCAGAAACAAGCTGGGGTCGAAATCAGGGTCGGTCAGTTGGAGGAAAGCAGAGAGAGAGAGAAAAAAGGTGACTGAACTCCTCCGAGCAGTTCATCGCCCCAGCCAAGAACAGACCCTCGCGAGGCTGTTCTCCCTTGTATTGTTCATCATCATCAGCCCAAGAGGCAATCCACCACACCACACACTAGAGTAGGGTATTACACCACAACGGTGGCCCGAACCAGTATAAACCCTGTGTCTCTTGTGTTGTTCTTTCCTTAGTTTAGATCCTAGCATGGTGAAGGGGTGCAGGTAGGTAGGGGGCGAAATCTCCGCGCGCACCCCAGTGTTCGAACCTCAAGGCTCTGCCGGAACCCGAAATCCGACAGAAGCTAAGAAGAAGTTTTTCCCTTTATCTTTGAAGGTAAAAACATTGACATGGTATAGGCTATGCGATGATATTGGATCTTGGAACTGGAATAGATTGAAATTGGAATTTCACCAAAAAATATCCTATGCATCTACTTCATCGTGATCGGAATTATATATATAATTTTTCGCCCGGTGAAGGAGAAATTATTGCTCTAGCTTGGGGGAGGCTTAAGTCAATGTTATATTCATGCCCCAATCATGAGCCCTCGAGGGAAATTATTATTCAGAATTTTTATGCTCGGCTTTCTCGTGATGATCAAGCCATGCTCGATACTTCTTGTGCTGGTTCTTTTATGAAGAAGACTATTGAATTCAGGTGGGATCTTTTAGAAAGAATTAAACTCAACTCTAAAGATTGGGAACTCGGCGAAGTTAAAGAGTCAGGTATTAAGCTTGAGTATGATTGTGTTAAATCTTTTATCAATACCGATGCTTTTCACAAGTTTAGCACTAAATATGGACTTGACTATGAGATAGTAGCCTATTTTTTGTGAATCATTTGGTACTCATGTTGATCTCCCTAAAGATAAGTGGTTTAAATATCATCCCCCTATTAAATAAGAAATTAAAGAACCGGTTAAAGCTAAAGATGAAACTATTATTTACAATGTTGATCCAGTTGTGCCTATTGCTTACATTGAGAAACCACCTTTCCCTGTTTGGATAAAGGAACATGCTAAGGTATCAACCGTGGTTCACAAAAGTAATATTAAAGCACCTAAACCCTCTGAGAAAATTAGAGTAGAACCTAGTGTTGCTATGGTTAAAGATCTCTTGGTAGAAAATATTGATGGCCATGTTATTTATTTCTATGATGAAGGTGCTAGAATTGCCAAACCCGATGAAAAAGATAAACATAGACATGTTCTTGGCATGCTTGTTGTCTTAGTTAAAATAGGAGATCATTGTTATCATGGTTTATGTGACTTAGGTGCTAGTGTGAGTGCTATCCCTTTTACCTTATACCAAGAAATTATGAATGATATAACACCCGCTGAAATAGAAGACATAAATGTTACTATTAAACTTTCTAATAGAGACACCATCACACCACTTGGGATTGTTAGAGATGTTGAAGCTTCATGTGGAAAAATAAAATACCCTACTGATTTTCTAGTTCTTGGCTCCCCACAAGATGATTTTGTCTCATTATCTTTGGTAGACCTTTCTTGAACATTGTCAATGCTAAAATAGATTTCGAGAAAGAAACTGAGTGTTAGCTTTGGTGATGTGTCTCACGAGTTTAATTTCTCTAAGTTTCATAGACAACCTCATGATAAAGAATTACCAAGTAAGGATGAAATAAGTGGTCTTGCTTCTATTGTTGTCCTCCTAATGATCCACTAGAACAATATTTGCAAGACCATGAAAATGATATGCACTTGCATGAAAGAAATGAAATAGACAAAATATTCTTTGAACAATAACCTCTCCTTAAACACAATTTGCCAATTGAAACTCTAGGAGGTCCTCCTCCACCTAAAGGTGATCCTGTGTTTGAATTAAAACAATTGCCAGACACTTCAAAATATGCTTATCTTGATGAGAAAAAGATATATCCTATTATTGATAGTGCTAACTTTCATAACATGAAGAAGAATGATTATTAAAAATTCTGAGGAAGCACCATGATGCTATTGGATATACTCTTGATGGTCTTAAGGGCATTAGTCCCACTCTCTGTCAGCACAAGATTAATATGGAACCTGATGCTAAACCTGTTGTTGATCACCAACGACATTTGAATCCTAAGATGAAAGAAGTGGTAAGAAATGAAATAGGAAAACTTCTGGAAGCAGGTATAATCTATCCCATAGCTGATAGTAGATGGGTAAGTCATGTTCATTGTGTCCCTAATAAAGAGGGTATTACCATTGTTCCTAATGATAAAAATGAACTCATTCCACAAAGAATTGTTACTGGTTATAGAATGGTAATTGATTTTAGAAAAATTAATAAAGCTACTAGAAAAGATCATTACCCTCTGCCTTTTATTGATAAAATGTTAGAAAAACTATCTAAGCACACACACTTTTGTTTTCTTGATGGATATTATGGTTTGTCTCAAATACCTGTTTCACAACCTAATCAAGAGAAAACCACCTTTTCTTCTCCTTTAGGAACTTATGCTTATAGACATATGCCTTTTGGTTTATGTAATGCACCTGCTACCTTGCAAAGATGTATGACTGTTATATTCTCTGATTTTTGTGAAACGATTGTTGAGGTTTTCATGGATGATTTTTCCGTTTATGGAACTTATTTTGATGATTCCTTAAGAAACCTTGATCGAGTTTTGCAGAGATGTGAACAAACTAATCTTGGCTTGAATTGGGAGAAGTGCCATTTTATGGTTAATCAAGGTTTTTTAGGGCCAATGACAGTGGGAAAGGCTCCGGCTGACTTTATTTTATTTATTAAAATATGTTAGGGGTCAATTGTACAAAGTTTTTACATAGTGGTGTAGTTGGGGTCAGAGTTTTACAAACGGAAATATAGAGGGAGTGTTATAATGATTGTACAAAGGAGAGCACAAAAGGGACTAGCTTCTGCTTTGATCTATGCTTAAGAAGGACAAAAACTTTTTTAAACTTAGCCAGCCATGAGCCATGAGATGGAGGAACCCCTCTGAAGTGTTTGTCATTTCGTTCCATCCAGATCCCCCACGCAGCCACCGCAAAAACTTCCATGGACATGGGCTTATTCCAAGCGACCCTGCCAGCGTGTATCAGTTGCAACCTACATTCAGATTGGGGCCATGAGATCCCCAAGGTATTCCAACAGGCAATACTAAAGGGGCAACTGAAGAATAGGTGCACAATGCATTCCTTAGGCGGGCCATGCCGAACAGACATCCATAATCGTCATTCTCAATCTTGTTGTGTCTGCTCCTCAACATATTTCTAGTGTTTAGGCGGTCAGCGAGGATCAACCACAGGAAAACCTTCCATTGCATACTGCAACATGAGCTCCAAATCCAAATAAATGTAGTGTCCACTTGCATCTCGGAGAAGCAGCATTTGTAGAAATTATTTGCTCTGAATTCAGATGCACCCCAAACACAGCAGCAAGAGTCATTGACATCACTTCCAGGATTAATGTGTCCAGTGATATGTTGTAGTTCTTCTACCTCTTCCCTGGCTTCGATAGACAGTGGCAAGTGGAATACTTGACTGAGTGTGTCAGACGTTAGCAGCCGTTTGATCGAGATGTCTTCATCTTTGCATAATGAGAATGCTCGAGGGTAAGTGATCGACAATAGTTCCTCATGCCACAGATCTTTCTAGAACAACACCGTGTCACCCGCAGCCACCTTAATGTTGGTAACACCTCTGTATACATCTGAGCTTCATAGTAAATCTCGCCACCCAAAATATCCACAAGTATCAGAAGCATGTGGCAGTCTATCTGTATAATAAGTATTCCAAATCAAACTGATCCACGGGATATCTGCCTTGTTAAAGAACTTATGCAATTGTTTTAGAAGGAGCCCCTGGTTCTGTAACTTGAGGTTTAAAATCCCAAGCCCACCCTACAGTTTCGACCGGTATACCAGCTCCCAAGATGCAAGGGAGTTTCCTTTCATCCCATCATCTGATTTTTTTTCTGCCAGAGACAGCATCTGCGAATTTTGTCTAGGTGTTCCACAATTGTAGGATGGATTTTCATAGAGCACATAGCGTAAATGGCCAGTGATGTGACTACCGAATTGACAAGAGTGAGTTTTGATCCATAATACAAAAGAGAGGCCGCAGTAGGAATCCTTCTCTGCACCAACGAGACAAGCGACATAAGGTCAGTGACAGTTTGTCTCGTTGTCCCCATGGGCAAATCGAGGTATGTAAAAGGCATTTTCCCCACCACACAGCCAAAGATTTTTGACAAGACTTCAGTTTGCACCCTTTCTAGGTTTATGGGCACTAGAGTTGACTTGTGGAAGTTGATTTTCAAACAAACAGAGGTTGCATACTGAAGCAGAATGTGCTTCATACGATCAGCTTGTTGTGGGCAGGTGAGGGAGTCCTGGACTAAGCGGTCCTCGGGTGTCCGACCTATTGGATATGTGCCATGAAGATCGAAGACCGAAGACTCTACACGTGTTTGGATGGGACTCTCCTTGGCATGGAAGGCAAGCTTGGCGACCAAACATGAAGATTCCTTTCTCTGTAACCAACCCTGTGTAACCCTAGATCCCTCCTATGTCTATATAAACCGGAGGGCTAGGCCGTAGATAGATCCTCATAATCATAGCCAGGCTAGACTTTTAGGGTTTAGCCATTATGATCTCGTGGTAGATCAACTCTTGTAACACTCATATTCATCAAGATCAATCAAGCAGGAAGTAGGGTATTAGCTCCATAGAGAGGGCCTGAACCTGGGTAAACATCATGTCCCCTGTCTCCTGTTACCATCGATCCTAGACGCACAGTTCGGGACCCCCAACCCGAGATCCGCCGGTTTTGACACCGACATTGGTTCTTTCATTGAGAGTTCCACTGTGTCGTCCCCAAAAGGTTTGATGGCTCTTTCAATCATCTACAAAGATGCTGTCCAAGGGGAAGTCTTCCTCCCCGGACAGATCTTCGTGTTCGGCGGCTTCGCACTGCGGGCCAACTCCCTTGGCCATATGGAGCATATCGAAAGCTACACCCCTGGCCACCAGGTTAGATTCGGAAGCTTGAACTACATCACAGATATCCGGGGAGACTTGATCTTCGATGGATTCGAGACCACGGCAGCCGCTCCCTGCCACCACAATGAACAGGACGTAAATCTATCATCGGTCCATACACAGGAGATAATACCTGCAGCTGCTCTGGCCATAGATCTGGAGCAGATCGCGCCATCTGAAAACGGGAAGCTCAACCCCGCCATGGAAGCCGCAGACTCGGCGGCGTTGGAGTCACACACAGATTTAACTTCAAGTGACATCTGTGTCACCGGAGCTACGGACTTGTCTCCGGCTACAGGTTCCGAACCTTGTGCGTCCGCGCGTATCAAGCTTGATCAGTCATCGATCATCGAATTCGACTCCGCGGACATCTTCTGACACTCGCCTTTGGGCGACGTGCTGAACTCGTTAAGAGCACTATCTTTAGCGAGGGGCTCATAGTCGAGTTGTGTCCGGATCGAACCGGAGGCTGATGATGGAGAATTTCACTTCCCACCCACCGCCCACTTCATAGCCACTATCGAAGACTTAATTGACATGCTCGATTACGGCTCCAACAACATCGATCGTATGGACGACGATGCCGGAGAAGACGAGGCCCAGAACCAGCCGTTCACCGGACGCTGGACAGCCACTTCCTCGTATGACTCATACACGGTGGATGCACCAAAGGAGAATAGAGGCGACGACAAGGAAGATCCAGTTGAGGATAAACCTTCCGAGATACAATCAAAATGCCGGCGTTAGCGGCGCCGCTCTAAATCATGCCGCAGTAAAGATAGCAACACCAGCACAGGAGAAGTTAACACTCTGGAAGGTGCCAAAGACAACAAAGACCCCGTTGACGCAGCTACTGGACATGATGAACGGGAAAATGGGCAGGTTAGCCCTGGTAAACAGGCCACGCACGAAGACTCGGAGGACAGTAATTATATTCCGCTCTCCGAGGATGAGGCGAGCCTCGGCACCGAGGATTTCATCGTGCCTGTGGAACCTCTTGAGCAGGAGCGCTTCAAGCGCCAAATAATAGCCACTGCAAGGAGACTGAAAAGGAAGTAGCAGCAGCTTCAAGCTAACCAAGATCTGCTCAACGATAAATGGACCGATGTCCTAGCAGCTGAAGAATACGGCCTCAATCGCCCAGCCAAAAGCTACCCGAAGCGCAAATTGCTACCTCAGTTCAACGACGAGGCGCCGGAACACATACCACCATCGCACAATGCGGCTGACCGACCACCACGTGGTTGGGATAAAACGGCAACTCAAGCCGAACACCAGCCCGCCCCGCCTCATCGCAAAGGCAGAGGTAAATCAGCCCACGGTCATACATATGACCTTCGGCAGAACCTGAACAATAAAGCAGGACATACCAGATCGATCTATAGATCGCGAGGACGTGCCCCGACACGTGACAATGGCCATCTATTCGGACGTGACAAACCTAGTCATGCACGGGTTGAAAGCCGAAGACAGACTCCATCAGAGCTACGTCGCGATACGCCCCGATATAGAGGCGCCGCACACCCTCATTGCTTCACCGACGAAGTCGTGGAACATGAATTCCCAGAAGTGTTCAAACCCGTAAATATAGAATCATACGACGGAACCACATACCCCGCGGTATGGATCGAAGACTTCATTCTCCATATTCATATGGCCCGCGGCGATGACTTTCATGCCATTAAATACCTCCCCCTAAAACTTAAAGGACCAGCCTGGCACTGGTTGAATAGCCTACTTGAAAATTCTATCGGCGACTGGGAGGACTTGGAAGAAGCCTTCCTTGATAACTTCCAAGGTACATATGTTCGACCTCCGGACGCTGATGACTTAAGCCATATAGTTCAATAGCCCGGAAAGTCTGCCAGGAAATTCTGGACTAGGTTCTTAACTAAAAAGAACCAGATCGTCGACTATCCGGATGGCGAAGCCCTAGCGGCCTTTAAACACATCATCTGCGATGAATGGCTCGCCCCCCACCTCGACAAAGAGAAACCAAAGTCCATGGCGGCCCTCACGGCACTCATCACCCGCTTTTGTGCGGGTGAGGATAGTTGGCTGGCCCGTAGCAAGAACAATGCAAACGACGTCGGCACCCTGAAGCTAAAAATAGCAACGACAAGTCTCGACGTAACACATACAAACATCGAAACAATAATGATAACACCGAGGATACGATGGTCAATGCCAGATTCAGTGGCTCTAAGTCCGGTCAGCGGAAGAAGCCATTCAAAAAGAACAATTCGGGCTCATCTAGCTTGGACCGCATACTTGATCGTCTGTGCCAGATTCATGGCACCCCAGACAAACCATCCAATCATACCAATAGAGATTGTTGGGTTTTTAAACAGGCCGGCAAGTTAAATGCCGAAAACAAGGATAAGGGATCGCAAAGCAAAGACGACGACGAGGAGCCCCGGCCGCCGAACACAGGGGGGCAGAAGAAGTTTCCCCCTCGGGTCAAAACGGCAAACATGATATACGCTACCAACATCCCCAAGAGGGAGCACAAGCGCGCGCTCAGGGACGTCTACGTGATAGAGCCAGTCGCCCCAAATTTAATCCATGGTCGTCATACCCGATCACTTTTGATCGCCGGGATCATCCGACCAGTATCCGTCACGGCGGTTCAGCTGCACTAGTCCTGGACCCAATAATTGATGGGTTCCACCTGACGCGAGTCCTGGTGGACGGTGGCAGCAGCCTCAACTTGCTCTATTAGGATAGAATGCGCAAAATGGGCATTAGCCCATCACGGATCAAGCCCATAGAGACTACCTTTAAAGCGGTCATACCGGGCGTAGAGGCCCGCTGTACGGGCTCAATCACGGTAGAGGTTGTCTTCGGATCTCCTGACAACTTCCTAAGCGAGGAGTTAATCTTCGATATCGTCCCCTTTCGCAGCGGCTACCACGCACTGCTCGGACGAACCACATTTGCTCGATTCAACGCGGTGCCACACTAAGCTTATCTCAAGCTCAAGATGCCTGGACCATGTGGCGTCATAACAGTCAATGGAAACACGGAACGCTCCCTCCGCACCGAGGACCACACCGCTGCCTTAGCGGCAGAAGTACAGGGCGGCCTTTTCAAGTAGAACCTCAATTCAGCGGCCGATCCCTCGGACACTGTCAAGAGAGTCCGAACCATTCTGCAGAAGGATAGCTCGGCTCATCAAGAGCTCGACTAGCAATTCGGCCTTCGTCCCAGTCCTGACCAAGTGGCAAAAATTGTACCATGCATACATAATTAAGCACTAAAAGTACCATGGACACGGATGGAGGGATAATCAGCTTGTGATCCGCAATACGGCTCGACCGCCCCAGACACACACAATTTCACTATTTCCTTTTTTCTTTCTTTCACAGGCCTTTTCTGGCGGCTTGACCATCGATTCTTTTCGAAGGATAAAAACACCAAGGCGACAAGAAGCATGGACATACTAGGGAATCTTTAGGTGGTTTCTTTAATGATCCCTTTACCTATTTTCAGGACCCACACGTAGCTCTCCCTTGGTTAAGGCATCGTAAATAGCCTTACTTATGCTTATTGCATTACTTGTATAAATGTGCTTTAACGCACCAATGAAATTATAATAGAAACAGTTTGCGGCCCAAATTTTACGGCTCTAGATTATCGCTTGCTCTTCTTTTTCTTCCTTTTTGTCTTTTCTTTTCTGGTAAACTCTATCAGGTAACACCCGTAAACTCTTGGTGCGTTTCAATTTGCCAGGGGCTTCATAGCGCCCCACAACATGGCAACAAAAGTCCGGACACTTTTACAGTGCAGTTCGGCACCCCGAATTTAGCACTATATGCATTGGCTCCGAATCATGTCTTTGGTCAATAGTTGGGTTGCCCGGCTCCTGTGCTTACTACCTTACGTTCCGCTGTATCGGCTAGGGTAGTAAAGGGAGAACTACTGCGATTGTGCCCTGGTTTACCCAAGTGAGCACCTCAGTAGAGAAAGCCGAAAACTGACTGTCATGATGTGGCGAGAGCCGGTCAGCTCTTCGGAGGTCTCAAATCCTTAGAGATTTTTTTCCGCATTACGTGAGGGATTGGTACTTACCCGATCAAGTGTTTACAGCATCCTAGTCCGGATACTAGGGGCTGCGCCTATGTTTCTATTGTCAAACTCCTATGGCTAAGTGAGGGTGCTAAAGCCGCATAGTCCGATTGTCTGGATCATCACGCTAAACACCTCCTTCAAAGGACCAAACAATTGGATCAAGAGTGTTTAGATTACATCCCGAACACCCCCGTATTTCCTACGTGGGGGCAGAAGCCGACGACTGGCCAACTCTCAGATTTCACATAACACGGCCGCACAGGAGGAGAATTTTTTTAACAAAACATTATATTACATAACGATTTTGTTTCATCATACAAGGCAAAGACAACATGAATGTATTCATTCAAAACTAATGTCTTGCGCACATTGCGTTGCTACAATGGGAGACCCCTCCAGGACATCTGCAAAATACCGCTTGGGCGTGCGGTGCTCCTTGCCCTCTGGCGGCCCCTCGGTCGTCAGCTTGACGGCGTCCATCTTCGCCCACCACATCTTGATGCGGGCGAAGGCCATGCACGCACCTTTAATGCAGGCCGATCGCTTGACGACGTCCAACCGAGGACAGGCGTTCACCAGCCTCTTCACAAGCCCGAAGTAGCTGCCGGGCATAGCTTCGGGAGGCCACAACCGTATTATCAAATCCTTCATGGCTAGTTCGGCCACCCTATGCAGCTCAACCAGCTGTTTTAGCTGATCGGTGAAGGGCATGGGATGCTCTGGCGCAAGGTACTACAACCAGAATAGTTTCTTCGTTGAGCACCCTTCTTCGGCTCAGAAGAACTCTGCGGCGTCGGACACACTACGCGTCAGATCTGCAAATGCCCCAGGAGAACTCCGAATTCAGGTTAGTAAGAAATACTTCTTCTTCATATACTTGCTTTGCATACTAAACGCCTTACCCGATGCGATCTTCTTAACCTCCTGGATCTCCTGGAGGGCACCCTGGGCTTCAACCCGGGCCGCTTCTATGCTTTGGCGAGCCTTTGAGAGTTCGGCCTCTCGAGCCGAAACATCACCATCCAGGGTCTCATACTTCTTCACAGCGTCCTAAAGCTCTTGTTGGACCTCCTTCAGTCGGGCCTTAAGCTTCTTGCGAGCGGCCTGCTCCTTGACAACTCTCCCCTCGGCTTCGGCCAGGGCCTTTTTTAGGGCCTTGACCTCGGTCGTCGCCCCTACACATATCATGACACTAGGGTCAGTATACATCATTTATTCTTTCCGAATATATAGCGAGCCATTGCATACCTTGCTGGTCTTCCAGCTACTTCCTTGCTTGGCCGAGCTCCTCCTCGGCCCGCTCCAGTCTCTGCGTTAGGCCAGAGACTTCGACAGTGTGTGAGGTCGCGGCCAGCAATGAAGCATGCGTATTCACATCAGACACATTTTAGTTAGTTTCTTGCGAAATTTCATTGATCCTCTGTCCAGCTTTTCTTTCCGAACAGTGTCTCAGGGGCTATTGTCTATATAGGGATTTTCCCTGTTATGTTGCTTACCTCAAAACCTGTCGGCAGGCTGCTGCAGGCTTCGATCAGTCCGCTCTTGATGGACTGAACCTTCTCAATCACCGCACCCATAAGGACACGATGTTCTTCCACAATGGAAGCGCCTTGTAGCGATTCCCGTAGATTAACCGGTGCCTCTGGTTGGACAGAGGTCACCGGTGGGACAGGCACACCCCCTTCTTTTGAAGGAGGTTGTTTGCCGGATTCCGGAGCTGCATGGGTCTCCGGAATCATATTCGGCTGGGGCCCGAACTGATCGAGGCCCCCAGCCGCCATGGGGATCTGCTCCCCCATGTGTCCGAAAACATAGGTCTTGCCTCCTAGCGCCACCATGATGGCCTACTGAACCTCTCCCTGGCCTGAGAAGGTCTTTTGGAATAGCACCTCTTCATCTCCCTTGGCCTTGGGAGAATAAGCGGCCAGCGGTGTCTCGATGTCCATTGCCTTTGAATCCAATGAGCCTCTTGACGAGGATCACTGGGAGCTGTCATGGGCCAGACTGTGATAACATGATTAACCATATTAATACCATAAAGTGGAGAGGCCGGATAAATAGACGAGTGCGGGTTCTTAGTACTCACGATGCGGCCAGGGGCTTGGTCCGGGGCCTTTGCTCGGGGCTGCTGTCAACGTCCCAGGCGGAGTTATCCACAAGGGGGCATTTCCCCCTCTTGGGCGCCTCCGCCTCCAGATTTGTGGAGGCCACCCTCTTCTTCCTCCCCCATCGGGGGGAGAGTCGCTCTCCTCCTCCTCATCGTCGTCATCTTCGGCGGCGGAGGAGCGGGTATTGTCTTCGGACGTCGCGTCCGAAGCGCCCTTGCGGCGGGGGCACTCCGGACCACCTTGGCCCTCCCTTGGCCTTCTTCTCCGGCGCCTTATAGGGCGCCGGTACCAGCATCTTCACTAGACGCGGGATGACTTGTTCCTCAGGTAGCGGAGCCGGCAACGAATCCGCTTCGCCCTCTCCATCCATGCCTGAAGAAGCAATGACAACAAAGGTTCAAATATCCTGCTTGAAACAAGCAAGTAGAGGATGCGTTAAAGATTTACCTCATTGGCGGGGTGGTTAATGTCGTGCCCGCTGTCCGAGTCTGTGGCTGGCGGTATCTCGTTGCCCTTGAAGATCAACTTCCGGGCATCTTCATGAGTTGTTTAGAAGAGCCTCTCCAGGGTTTGGTGCTTCTTCGGATTGAACTCCCATAGAGGGCGGCTTCGGCTTTGGAAGGGGAGGATCCGGCGAACCAGCATCACTTGGATTACGTCGACAAGCTTAATATTCTTATCCACCATGCTCTGAATGCGCGTTTGCAGCGCTATAAGCTCGTCTAACAAAGACCAATTCGGGCTCTTCTCAATCCAGGAAGTGAGCCGAATTGGAGCTCCAGAGTTGAATTCGGCAGCCGCGGCCCAGGTGGTACCATGGGGTTCTGTGATGTAGAACCACAATTTCTGCCATTCCTTGACAGTCTCCACGAAAGTGCTGGCCAGGAGACATTGGTCAGCTTGCTCACCATGGTGCCTCCGCACTCTGCGTGCTGGCCATCCACCACCTTCAGCTTCACGTTGAAGACCTTGAGCCACAACCCAAAGTGGGTTTGGATGTGGAGGAAGGCCTCACACACGATGATGAACGCTAAGATGTTGAGGAAAGAGTTCGGGTCTAGATCATGGAAGTCTAGCCCGTAATAGAACATCAGCCTATGGACGAAAGGCTGGAGCGGGAACCCTAGCCCGCAGAGGAAATGAGGGATGAATACCACCCTCTCGTTGGGCTTCGGTGTGGGGATGACCTGCCCCTTGGCTGGAAGACGGTGGATGATTTCCTTCACCAGATACCAGGCCGCCCGAAGCTCAGTAATGTCCTTCTCCTTGACAGAGGAGGCCTTCTACTTGCCTTGACCTCCGGATCTGGACATGGTTGAGTGCTTGCTCGAGTGGGGAAAGATAAGAACTTGGGCGCTAGAGCTCAAGAGTGGAACGTCATAGGAAGAGAGAAGGCGTGGGAGAAGAAGGGTAATCCTTATCCCCTTATAAAGGCAGTGAATATTGAACGCCTCCCCACTCGCCCTAAAACTCGCCTATTCCCAAGGGTTGTGTAAACGACACGGTTGGGTTACCCACGCCCGTATTGATGAGAATACCGCATTAAGGGGACACGATCTCTGCTTTGACAAGACGTGCCAATGAAAATTGCATCTTGAAACACGGAACGACACACAAAAGGGTTCGATATAATGACCGGACAGACGTGACGTCATCTTAAAAAAAGTTTTTTTGACACTTGAAACAGTAGGAGAGGCTCCTACTGTATGTATTACTAAAAGTGACAAAAAGTCTTACAAAGTCATAACCTTACATCCATTGCCATGGGGCAGTTGGGGGGTGAATACAAGGGGAAAGACCCAAAAGAGGCAGAGAAAGAAAGTTAGATACTATCTACAAAAGAGGTCAAAAAGGGGGTAAGTTTTTCTCCCACTCTGTAGTGAAGAAGGGAGAGGTCTTCTTTCAACCTAGCCAGCCATGATGATTTCGACGGTGAGAGCCCTCGAAAGTGCTTATTATTTCTCTCTTTCCATATGCTCCAAGCAGTCTGAAGGAAAATATCCATGAACATAGGGCGATTCCACGTAATTTTTGCTTGTTCAATCCATTGAAGTCGTGTACCATGTGTCATCCATCCGATATGTAGATGTGACCAACATTCTTGGCTAAATGGGCAAGTAAAGAATAGATGTTCCAAAGTTTCTTCAATAGGTGAATCACAAAGGAGGCAAGTGTGATTGTCACCAATGTTATAATGTCTCCTCTTGAGCATGTTTTGAGTGTTGAGTCTATCTGAGAGGAGGAGCCAGCCAAACACTTTTATTTTCATGGTGACCTTTGATTTCCATAGCCATTTGTATGTTTGGTGAGCTTTTATTTCTCTGAGATAGTAGGAGTAGTATTGGCTGGCAGTGTAGTCTCCTTTAGCCCAAATGCACGTCCATCTGTCCTCTCCGTGGGCCAAGGTGATAGGTGTCAATAGTTGCTGTAGATCCATTAACTCTGCATGTGCCTGTTCAGATAGACGAAGTTGGAAGGTTTCCCCCAACGTGTGCGCCGTTAAGAGAGCTTGGACAGAGATGTCTTCATTTCTTGTGAATGAGAAGGCCCTGGGATAGCTAGAGGCAAGAATACTATCCATCCAAAGATCTTTCCAAAGCAAAGTGTTGCGGCCGTCCTGAATTGTGACTTTGGTGATGCCTCTATAGATGGGCATAAGCTTTGTAATGTCTCTCCACCAGAAGGACCCACATGCATCCGTTGTATGTGGGATTTTCGAGGTGTAGTAGGTGTTCCAGATTAGTTCCACCCACGGTAGATCCCAGTTATTGTAGAATTTGTGAAGATATTTAAGTAACAGGGCATCACTTTGTGTTCTGAGATCTAAGATGCCCAACCCACCACAATCTTTTGGCTTGCAAATCATGCTCCAAGCAGCCAGAGAGTTACAAGATTCCCCTTGTTCTGTCTTTTTGGTCCAGAGACATTTCCTTCTGATCTTGTCTATTAGCTCAATAATGGTAATGGGGAGCTTGAGTGTGCAGAGAGCAAAAATTATCAGCGAAGTGATCACTGAGTTTAGTAACAAAAGTTTTGCTCCGTATGAGATCATGTTGAGAGTAGCTGTGAGGCGGGCTCCATTTTGTGAACCAATGGCATTAAGTACTGAACAGATGGTCGAGTGGATCCCAACGGCAGCTCGAGGTAGGTAAAGGGCATTTTTCCAGTCATGCAGCCAAAGATTTGGGCAACGTTGTTGCTGAGAGAGTCATCACAGTTGATTGGGATGAGAGTGGATTTTTGGAAGTTGATTTTAAGGCCAATGGAAGTAGCATAATCCGACAAAACTTGCTTGATCGTGGCAGCTTGTGTTTCACAAGCCGGGAGAACCATAATTGTGTCGTCGGCATATTGAATGACCGGGTACTCTTTTGGGTGGCACACGGGAAAGGAAGCTGAAGAAGTCCTTGAGCAAAAGCATCATTAATGACAGCTTGAAGGAGGTCGGCTGCCAGCACAAAAAGCAAAGGAGATAACGGATCTCCTTGACGTACCCCA
Source organism: Triticum aestivum (assembly GCF_018294505.1). Classification (NCBI taxonomy): domain Eukaryota; kingdom Viridiplantae; phylum Streptophyta; class Magnoliopsida; order Poales; family Poaceae; genus Triticum; species Triticum aestivum. Next base: position 268,685,927 of record NC_057812.1, read on the forward strand.
CTTTTATAATGAAATTGTCTCCCCGGTACACCATTTAGAAGGACTGAGGATTTGCCTGAAGGCAGAATATCCTTAATCCAGCGTAGCCATTTATCATTGAATCCCATGTGTTGCATAATCTCCAACATTGCTTCATGTTCAATCGTGTCAAACACCTTAGCAAAATCAAGCTTAAGGAGGACAATTGGTTTTTTTGAGGTTTGACATTGATAAATGTATTCAAACGCCCATGCCAGACAATCTTGTATAGACCTGCCCTTCACAAAACCATATTGATTTCGATGCACTATTTTCAAGATGATCTTTTGTAAACGGTTGGCGAGGAGTCATCTTAAAAAAAGTTGTTAGCAGATGGGACTCGTGAAGTATTATATTCTCTATAGTCGTGTGTGGTACTTGTGTTTCAGATCCGGACACATTCATTTTATCCGAAGACTATCTTGGAGTATCCAGAGAGGGGAACCCGCCTTGCAATGCCGAAGATAATCCGCGCGCTGGACACCTCGTCAATGAAGCCTGGTTCAGGGGCTACTGAGGGAGTCCTGGACTAAGGGGTCCTTGGGCGTCCGATCTATTGGATATGGGCCGGACTTATGGGTCGTGAGGATACGAAGACCGAACAAACTACCCGTGTCCGGATGGGACTCTCCTTGGCGTGGAAGGCAAGCTTGGCGACCAAACATGAAGATTCCTTTCTCTATAACCGACCCTGTGTAACCCTAGATCCCTCCTGTGTCTATATAAACCGGAGGGCTAGGTCCGTAGATAGATCCTCATAATCATAGTCAGGCTAGACTTTTAGGGATTAGCCATTATGATCTCGTGGTAGATCAACTCTTGTAACACTCATATTCATCAAGATCAATCAAGCAGGAAGTAGGGTATTACCTCCATAGAGAGGGCCCGAACCTGGGTAAACATCGTGACCCCTGTTTCCTATTACCATCGATCCTAGACGCATAGTTCAGGACCCCCTACCCGAGATCCGCCGGTTTTGACACCGACAACAGGCCGGCATCACGACAATTGTGTCGTCGGTGTACTCGATGATAGGGTAATCTTCATCTTGGGTGGGGATTGGATGCTACAGCTCTCCTTTAGCATGCGTGTCATTGATGGTAGATTGCAGGAAGTATGCCGCAAGGACAAAGATCAACAACGATAGGGGGACACCCTGTCGAACACCACATTTGGAATGAAACTGTCTCCCTGGCGACCCGTTAAGCAGCACAGCTGATGTGCCAGACAAGAAGATACACCTTATCCACTGCAACCATTTTTCACAAAAGCCCATATGTCGGATGATGTCGATCATTGGTCCATGCTCTATCGTATCAAAGGCTTTCGCGAAATCCAATTTCAGCAGACAACAAGCCCGGCCTGAAGCTTGACATTGATGGATGTACTCGAACGCCCAACTTAGATAGTCTTGTATTGAGCGCCCCTTTAGAAAACTGTACTGATTTCAATGGACAATTCGAAGAATTAATCTCTGAAGACAGTTGGCTAGAAGCTTGGTGATTAATTTGAGACAATAGTTAAGGAGCGTAATTGGCCTGAAATCATTAACATTCTTCGAGGACTGAACTTTGGGGATCAGTGTGATGTAACCTGAGTGAAGACTCTGCAAATCCAAATTACCATCATAAAAATCAAAGCACAAATTATAAAAGTCCTCCTTGATAATATGCCAACATGCTTTAAGGAAGCAGCCATTAAATCCATCGGGGCCAGGGGCACGATCACTTGGCATTTCCTTAACCACCCGGTCAATCTCATCCCGAGTAAAAGGAACAGTGAGCCCGTCAAGGCCATGTACATTTTTCATGATCTGAGGCAGGTTAAAGAGCATACTACTCTGGTTGGATTGCCCCAATCTCTCTTTATATGCAGTGAATAGCACATCAGCTTTGTTTAAATGATTAGACACAACAGTACCATCTTGAAGTTATAGTGTTGCAATGGAGTTCCAGCGAAAAAGTTCAGAGGCGGCTGTCGGTGTCAAAACCGACGGATCTCGGGTAGGGGGTCCTGAACTGTGTGTCTGAGGTTGATGGTAACAGGAGACAGGGAACACAATGTTTACCCAGGTACAACCCTACGTCCTGCTAGATTAATATTGATGAGTATGGGGGTTACAATAGTTGATCTACCACGAGATCGTAGTGGCTAAAACCCTAGAAGTCTAGCCTATCTGATTATGATTGTCCCTTCGGACTAAACCCTCCGGTTTATATAGACACCGGGGGGAACTAGGGTTGTACAAAGTCGGTTACATAGAAAGGAAATAGTACATCTGGTCGCCTAGCTTGCCATCCACGCAAAGGAGAGTCCTTTCCGGACACGGGAGAAAGTCTTCTATCTTGTATCTTCATGGCCCAATAGTCCGACCCATGTCCAACAGGCTGGACGCCCGAGGACCCCTTAGTCCAGGACTCCCTCAGTAGCCCCCGAACCAGACTTCAATGACGAGGTGTCATGCGTGCAAATTGTCTTTGGCATTGCAAGGCGGGTTCCTCCTCTGATTACCTCAAAGTCCCTGACTTAAAGAGCGGTATTCGGCTTTTCCATTTAATGTCGCGACCATTGGCTTCCACGCCTTCCTGACTTTAGCTTCCACATGGCGAGCGAATATGAGAGGTCGGGGTATTTTTGCACATACCACCCTGACCATACAAGAGAGGTGCTTATTTAAAGAGAATAGATCTCAGATCCATTCCAAACCCTGCGAAAAAAATCCTCAGAGCTTGCTAGGAGGAACCACTCCAACATGGCTAGCTCTCCCAACTCTTCCTCTCGTCCCCACGGCTCTGAAAAAGGTGATTGGGAGAGATGTTATGTATCTCACGGTTAGTTGACGAAGCTGCAAAAATAGGGCTTTCTTCCCCCCGCGGATCTAGTCCCCGTCTGAGCAGGATTGGCATCCTTCAACGACGGGGTTCAGGCGGAAAATTTCCCCAATCCATCCAGGGGGGATGAGAATGCTTTGTTCCCTTCTTGCTAAGGGGCGTCGGATTTCAAATCCATCCCTTCCTCCGAGGACTTCTGGAGTACTATGGCCTCCAACTGCACAGTTTCACTCCCGCCTCCATCCTGCACATCACGGGTTATGTTGCTCTGTGTGAGCTATTCATGGGCTATGAGGCCCATTTTGAATTATGGAGAAAACTTTTCTTCCTTGTCCCTCGTAACCAAGTGGGATCAATATTCGAAGTGGGAGGAGGTGAGGTATGGCGCATCGCCGGGACCAGATACCTGTCCGGCACACCAAAAAAGGCTTCCGAAGAGTGGCCTTCCGAATGGTTCTCTATTGATGACGTCGCTCTTCTTGACCCAGTCCAAATGGGTCTCCCCGAATTTTCAAGTGCTCCATTGAAGAAACGCCACAGCTGGCGCCCTCGGAGGCTCGAGGAGGAGGATAGCACGGAAGTCAGTAAGTTGATGGGCAAGATTAAGACGCTCGCCCAGTCCGAATTATCAATAATCGAGGTAATGTCGATCTCCATAGTGCGGGGGGGGGGGGGGGTCCAACCACTCCAATACAGAGGGCTTCCCATGTGGCACTATAATGGGGAAGATGACGCCTCATGCTGCGGTCAGAAGGGTTCGAAAACCCCCGCTGCTTTGGCCAAAATATTGGTCGAACTATACAAAGGGGAGAAGGAGGAGTTCACTTGTCTCCAACGGCGAGATGGATTTTCCATGTATAATCCTCCTAGCTGGGTGAGTTCCAATCCCACCATCCTGAGTAACCTATCCACTCGCAACAGGAATGGCGGAAGGCTACCGAGGGGATCCGTAGCCCCGCCCCCCAGCCGGAGGGTCACAACCGGGAACTTGACCCCGGATTCAAAGAAGATCCGAACATATTTGTGGAGATTGAGAATGGAGTATTCTACCAGATGAGCTATGATGGTACAGAAGTACCCATCATCACCGATTATCCCGGCCTCCTCCCTGCTTCGCATGTAAGTAATTTAGGAGACACCTTCTTCAAAAGAGTTTCCTTATTATGCCTCACCCACCACACTATTTCGTGTTCCAAAGGGGAGGCGCTCGACGTCACAACATGCACCAGAAGCATCTCCGAGGAGAGCGGCGCCCGCGCCGAGCACATCTTCGAAGAGAAAGGCAAATGATAATACGACAGAACCTTCATCAAAGAGGTAAGGCTTTCTTTTAAAATTACATCTCCTGATCACCACATCAAATTGTGATGCCATTCGCCGCATTATATCAGGAAAAGTGTCCGTCGGACTATGTCTGGTGATCTTGCCGGTCATGCCTCCACTAGTCAAGTTCTAGGCCCTGCCCTAAGGACGGGGGCCGACACGGGAGTGGCACCGGACTGTCCTTCCGCAGAGGATTCGGACGATATGTCCGTCACGAACTCTGAAGTGGAGAGCGCCATGAATCATCATCGTCGGAGGGCCGCTCTCCGTGACCCCGGCTTTTCAAAGGAGGCGTTCGATGCCTTCAGCTCAGCCGATGCATACATCCGAGCTGCTCGGGATGGGCTTGCCAGAGCCACAGACCAGCATCTAAAAGATATGCGGGTAAGTGTAGATTTAATAATCATACACTAGTAGCCCCCGAGACTTAAAGCAGGTGATACAACTGATTTAAGGATCATTGTATAATCAGGCACTTATGGAGAAGAATAGCCTGCTGTCTCAAGAGCTGGAAAAATGTCAGACTCAACTAACTGCGGCCACCACTGAATTGGAAAAATCCAAGGAGGCACCACCTGGTAATGTTTCTCCCCAGCAGAAAGAAGTATAATCATATACCAGTTATATTAATACTGTTGTATTTCTGCTGATAGAATCAGTAGAGCAACTAAGAGAGAAACTGAAGGACGCCCAGGCTGGTGAACAGGAGGCCAAAAGGCAACATGCGATAGGCGAATGTGTGCTGACGCAGGTCAGGGATGAAATGAACAAGTTGTAGGATTCCCATACCCAACTAGGAGAATAACTAAAAGATGTTCGAGCCCAGCTAGTTGACGTCGTCAAGGAGAATAGGAGGCTACAAGGCGGCATATTCAGTATGCTTTTCAAACATGCCTCCCTATAATTCGGCGAGGGCCGGAACTGACAGATTTATGTCTGTAGGTATGCTGACTGGCCGTCCCAAGGAAGAAATGTCTGGATCTCAAGGCGACTTGTTACAAGAGCTGTCCCACATGCACGAGCGAGTTCGGCAGGCAATGTGTAGTGTTGCCAAGGCTTTGTGGCCATCCGCCTCTCCTCCAGGAGGTATGGCGGAGCTCGTGGAGTTGTTCAAAGGGGCACGGCGACGTATTCGATTATGGAAGATATCAGCCTGTCGGGAAGGTGCGCGAGAGGCCTGGGCCATGGTAAAAACACAGTATACCAAGCTTGATCCAAATCATATGGCCTGGGTCAGATCGCTAGGGTTAGATGGGAAAGAAATTCCCGTTAATTTGGTATATGACCAAGTAGAAGTAGCTGCCAAATATTCCCAACAGGATTGTAAGCTAGACAGCCTGTCAGACGGTATATAGGAGGAAGTTTTTGAGTCCAAGTGACTATGTACTTTCCTTGATATATTTATTCCTAGCAGGATTGTAAAACGATTGTCATGGCCGACCTTTTCGCTTCGACCTCTGTACCCAAAGGTGTGGAGTGTTTCCGAATACTCAAGCGGTAAAATAGACCGGGGTATGTGTGGAAACCAGGTGTAGGGGTCATAGTTGCTTGAATAGACAAGTTGTATCCGTCTAGCTATGTTATATTACATTGTGATTGTAAGAAACATCTTCCAGAGAGAATAGTTTCGTTAAGGGTTCCTTTCCCTGGGTGTGCATGCATTAATATGCATGTCCGAACTATGATTGAAAACATCACATTATAGATAACATCTGGGGGTTTAAAGTGGAAGAAATGTAAAACATCTTTAGTCCGCCGACCGAATATTCCCTTAAGAATGCTAGATTTCGGCTTCACCCAGTCTAAGGTACACATCCGGATGACCCGGCAGTAACAATCGCAGAGGTGCTCCCTTTATGTCCTAGCTGAACTAACGAGAACGTTGGGCATAAGCACAGGAGCCAGGCAACCCAGCTCGGCCAAAACTTAAGTCATATCGATGCATATAATGGCGAAGAAAAGGTACATATGAGGAAAAACGCATATGTGATGAGCTTGATGCTCGAAAAATAACAATAATAAGCTTCCGTACAAGAAGCCCCCAGGTATAATGGACGTACACATTTGAGAATGTGTCCATCATAGGTGTATGGTTTAGCCACACAAAAGGTTTAAGGCTAATAAAAGAGGGCGAAAAGAGAGGATACAAAATAATGTAAACTATAGGGGGGAGGAAACAAACGAAGGGTTCGGCGCTAGGCATAGAATCTTCGGAGTCTAGCCGCATTCCAGGGGTTCGGTTCTAGGCAGTTGTCTGATGCATCATGCAGGCGGTACGCTCCTCCAGTGAGAACTTCGTCAATGATGAAGGGACCCTCCCACTTGGGCTTGATTTTGGCCTTTTTCTTCTCCGGCAAGCGTAGAACGAGTTCGCCAACATTATAAGTCTTGGCCCGTACTTCTCTGCTTTGATATCTGTGGGCCTGCTATTGATAAAATGCGGAACGGGCTTTTGCAACGTCGCACTCCTCCTCCAGGGCATCTAAGTTGTCCTGCCGATCAAGCTCGGCCTCTCTCTCTCTTCGTACATACGCACTCGAGGTGAGTCACGAATAATGTCACAGGGTAATACAACCTCTACGACGTACACCATGAAGAAATGTGTATATCCGGTAGTGCGATTGGTCGTGGTCTGCAACCCCCAGACTAGTGCTTGTCTAATTCTTTCAAAGACCGCACTAGTCTGGGTTTGATGCCGCTCATAATAAGACCATTGGCTCGTTTGACTTGACCGTTTGTTTGCGGATGATAGATGGAGGCATAATCGAGCTTAATGCCTAGATTAGCATACTAGGCTTTCACCTCATCGGCTGTAAAATTAGAGCCATTGTCGGTGATGATGCTGTGTGGGACACCATAACGGTGCACAACACCAGATATAAAGTCTATCACTGGTCCGGCTTCGGTCGTTTTAACTGGTTTGGCCTCTATCCACTTAGTGAACTTATCTACCATGACTAGCAGATATTTTTTATTATGGTTGCCTCCTTTAAGGGGTCCAACCATGTCAAGCCCCCAGACCGCAAAAGGTCAAGTGATGGGGATTGTTTGTAGAGTAGTGGGTGGCATATGGCTTTGGTTGGCGAAAAGATGGCATCGGACACAACATTGGACAAGGTCTTGTGCATCTGCTCAGGCTGTCGGCCAGTAGAAACCTATACAGAAGGCCTTGCTTACAAGTGCTCGAGCTGTAGCGTGGTGACCACCGAGACCGGCATGAATTTCAGCCAAGAGCTGCCGCCCCTCTTCCTCGGAGATACATCTTTGAAGTACTCTGGTAGGGCTTTTCTTGTAGAGTTCTCCTTCATGGACCTTATAGGCTTTCGAATGCCGAACAATGCAGCGAGCCTCATTCTGATCCTCAAGGAGCTCTCGCCTATTGAGTTAGGCCAAGAAGGGTTCGCTTCATGGGGGCAATGACTGCCATGATCAGATGGGCCGATGGTGTTATTTCGGTGGCTGAGCCTCCGATGATATAGGTATGTTCGGGATCTGGGGTTATGGTCGGATCCGGACTGGCGTTGCCACTCTCCCCTTGCCACACCACGGATGGCTTGAAAAGCCTATCCAAAAATATGTTAGGTGGGACGGGCTCGCGCTTGGCGCCGATGTGAGCAAGGACATCCGCCGCTTGATTACTTTCTCGAGCCACATGGTGAAACTCGAGCCCCTCGAACTGAGCCCACATTTTGAGAATGGCATTATGGTAAGCCGCCATCTTCGGATCCTTGGCATCGAAATCTCCATTTATTTGAGATATTGCGAGGTTCGAGTCCCCTCGCACTTCCAGGCATTGTGTGCCCATGGAGACAGCCGCCCGAATACCATGCAATAAGGCCTCGTATTCGGCTGCATTGTTGGAGTCTGTGTATAATATTTGGAGTACATACTGAACTGTATCTCCAGTGGGGGATGTTAAGACCACGCCCGCCCCTAAGCCCGCCAGCATTTTGGAACCATCAAAGTGCATGAACCAATTGGAATATGTGCCGTACTCTTTAGGGAGTTCGGCTTCTGTCCATTCGGCGATGAAGTCTGCCAGTACTTGGGATTTGATGGCCCGGCGCGGCTTATATGTTATATCGAATGGAAGGAGCTCAATGTCCCACTTAGCAATCTGGCCCATGGTGTCGCGATTGTTTATTATGTCGTTCAGTAGAACTTCAGAAGCCATCGTGATTGAGCACTCTTGGAAATAGTGTCGTAGCTTTTGGGATGCCATGAAGACCGTGTATGCTATATTTTGGTAATGAGGGTACCGAGATTTGCATGGAGTTAGGACAGTGGATACGTAGAGCGGGAATTTGTGACCGCCCTCCTCTCGTTCGACGACAAGTACTGCGCTCACCACCTGGTGTTGCAGATATGTATAATAACATTGGTTCGCTGAAGCTTGGCGCGGCTAGGATTGGGTTGCTTGCTAAAAGAGCCTTTATTTCTTCCAATCCGGCCGTTGTTGCATCTGTCCACTCGAAGTGATCGGTGCGTCGGAGAAGTCGATAAAGTGGCAATGCCTTTTCTCCTAGTCTGGAGATAAAGCGGCTTAAAGCTGCCACGCATCCAGCTAGTTTTGGACATGTTTAAGGTCTGTTGGTGTAGCCAATTGTGATAAAGCTCGGATTTTGGCTGGATTTGCCTCGATTCCCCTACTGGAAATAATGAAACCCAGTAGTTTTCTAGAGGGGACGCCAAAAACACATTTTTCCGGATTGAGCTTAATGTCATATGTCCGCAGATTGTCGAATGTGAGATGTAAATCATATATTAATGACTCGACGCGCTTAGTCTTGATGACGATGTCGTCCACATATGTTTCAACTGTCTTGCCGATATGTTTCTCCAAACATGTTTGAATCATGCGTTGGTAGGTGGCGCCGGTGTTTTTGAGCCCAAAGGGCATAGTGTTGAAGCATAAAGGCCCGTATGGGGTAATAAATATCGTTGCGTCTTGGTCGGATTCCTTCATTTTAATTTGATGGTATCCAGAATATGCGTCTAGGAAACACAATGAGTCGTGTCCTGCAGTGGCATTAATAATTTGATCGATGCGGGGGAGGGGGAATGCCTCCTTAGGGCAAGCTTTGTTGAGGTCTTTGAAATCGACGCACAAGCGCCAGGATTTATCCTTCTTTGGCACCATCACCAGGTTTGCTAGCCAGTCCGGATGTTTTATTTCTCTGATGAATCCGGCCTCAATTAGCTTGGCTAGCTCCTCCCCCATAGCTTGTCGTTTGGGTTCGGAAAAGCATCAAAGTGTTTGCTTAACTAGCTTGTATCCCTTCAATATATTGAGAATGTGCTCAGCCAACCTGCGTGGGATTCCTGGCATATCAGAAGGGTGTCAGACGAACATGTCCCAGTTCTCGCGTAGGAACGCTCGTAGTGCGGCGTCCGCCATTGGGTCCAGCTGTGCACCGATGGAGGCTGTCTTCTTTGGGTCCGGCGGGTGGACTTGAAATTTGACTATTTCATCTGCTGGTTTGAAGGAGGTGGATTTGGAGCGCTTGTCAAGGATAACATCGTCCCTATCCACCGTTGAGTGCAGCGCAGTTAACTCCTCGGCCACAAGGGCCTCAGAGAGTGCCTCAAGGGCCAGGGAGGCTGTTTTGTTTTCGGCACAAAGGGCTATATCCAGATCACTAGCGAGAGTGATAATACCGTTGGGCCCGGGCATTTTGAGCTTCATATACCCGTAATGAGGTATGGCCCAAAAGCGTGTGAATGCATCTCGCCCCAACAAGGCGTGGTATCCACTATTGAAAGGGTCCGCTTGGAAGGTTGTCTCTTCGGACCGATAGTTCTCCGGCGTGCCGAATACCACGTCAACTGTGATTTTTCCCACGCATCATGCCTCCGGACTGGGAATAATTCCTCAGAAGGTTGTGCTACTTTGCTCGATACGGCTCCCGTCTATTTCCATTTTACTGAGTGTATCCTCGTAGATGAGATTTAATCCGCTGCCACCGTCCATGAGCACTTTGGTGAGTCAAAAGTCGTCCACAATTGGATTGAGGACCAAGGCGGCTGGTGCCCGGACTGACCGGGTTTTTGGTTCGTCACTGGCATTGAAAGTTATGGCCATGTCGTTCCCAGGATTTATTGTTGCGACTTGACAAACTTCAGCGAGGTCGCGGAGTGCCCTCTTGCGCCGATTGTTTGAAGCGAAAGTCTCGAAGACTGTCAATACTTTGTGGTCGTCGTATTCTGGGGGGAGTTGTTCTGAGGTATTTTTGGTGAGGATATCCTCGCCACTCTTGGCCACTTGCCGGAGTATCCAACATGCTCTAAGGCTGTGGGTAGGTATGGTATCCGGTGTTGTGTGTATTTTGCACGGATTATCGAGCCATCCCTCCAGAACGGTTCCTCGCCCCGTAATGGGTTTTGATTTCTTTACTGCTGTGTCGGGCGCCCCGTGAGGGTGCATCCTTTTTGTCCGGACGAGAGGTTGAGTGGGAGCGGGCGGTTCCTAGCGAGCTGCCTGAGTTTTCCAAGCGCTTTCCATTGTGCAGTACTTCTGTACTATGGTTGCCAAGTCAGCGAAGTGTAATATGTGACGGCGATTGATAGTGTTGAGGATTCCTTCGTTCGTACAATTACTGTGGAATATTGAGATCGCGTCTTCATCGCAGCAATCTTTAATCTTGTTCTTGACAAGGAGGAATCTGGCCCAAAAGTGATGGACTGTTTCCTGAGACTGCTGCCGTAGGTATGTGAGATCGTGTATATCTGGGTGGGTGGGTGGTTTTAAATCCGAACCCTGACCCAATTTGGGATCCGGAGTTTGAGAAATTTCCGAGCTTAATAGTTCGGGCTCCGGGAGATCGACCGATTTTTCAGGTCTACCGTCTGATTCCAAGTTCGGAGGACAAGGCATGTCATTCCGTGGACAGGTATCCGGCGCTTCGAGCTCGGAGATCTGAACATAGTTCGTCCTCAGTATAGAGGGAGAGTAGTTGTTTTGCTCCTCCACTACCACTATCTGATGGGTCATCGATGGAGATTTGATTTCTCTCTGATTGGGTTTAAGCCCAATAGGACCGTAGTCTGTAGCGACCCCCAAGGCGGCAATGCGATCCAGGAGTTCGTTCAAGGACGATAATTCCGTTGGATCCATCTGTTTGGAGTATTCGGAGTCAATTCGGAGGCGATTTTTGATGACCCGAGAAGTCATCGTCTTCTCACCGGCCGAACGGGCGGCCATGATAAAGCCACCCAATCGGAGGGTTTGGCCTGAGGCAAGGGCTCCATCGGCGGTGATGTTGTCCTTGATCACAAGGCGAGCCATCAACCCTGACTTCGACGTCACAGCGGAACTCTCAATGAAAGCACCAATGTTGGTGTCAAAACCGGCGGATCTCGGGTAGGGGGTCCCGAACTGTGCGTCTGAGGTTGATGGTAACAGGAGACAGGGAACATGATGTTTACCCAGGTTCGGGCCCTCTAGATGGAGGTAAAACCCTATGTCCTGCTAGATTAACATTGATGAGTATGGGGGTTACAAGATTTGATCTACCACGAGATCATAATGACTAAAACCCTAGAAGTCTAGCCTATCTGATTATGATTGTCCCTACAGACTAAACCCTCCGGTTTATATAGACACCGGAGGGAACTAGGGTTGTAAAGTCGGTTACATAGAAAGGAAATAGTACATTCGGCCACCTAGCTTGCCATCCACGCAAAGGAGAGTCCTTTACAGACACAGGAGAAAGTCTTCTATCTTGTATCTTCATGGCCCAATAGTCCGGCATATGTCCAACAGGCCGGTCGCCCGAGGAACCCTTAGTCCAGGACTCCCTCAGTAGCGGCATGGAAGAATTTAGTGTTATTGCCCCCACATTGAAACCATCTTACTGTGCATCTTTTTTCAGTATTCTTGTTTATATCTTAACAGAGTAATGAGGTGAGATTTCAGAATGCTCCTGAAGTTTTTTCTCTGGGGTAGTCAACTCTTCTTGTCCTCGATCCCATCAATCTCAAACAGGGCCCAATTACAATTATAAATACAATTGTTTAAACAAGAAATCCCCTTGCTCCCCCCTTTCAGAGCATACCTCGGGTTTTTGAGCTTTTTGCATAAGAGAGTTGCAGAGGATGGAGCATAACAATATTTGGACCAAGATTGTTGTACTATCTAAAAGAAACCAGGATGAGATATGCAGAAATTTTCAAAGCGGAAGATTTTACTCTTGGACACAGTGGATTTAATATTTATGATGCAAGGCGTGTGATCAGACATGGGCTTGGGCAGAGGTGTTACTACCATGTTGGGGTAATTTGTGGTCCAATTAGCGACATGAAATACCAGTCCAACTGTTCAAGCAATGGGTTGTTCTGCATATTGCTCCATGTGAACATCCGACCTTTAATTGGGAGCTCAACAAGAGATTTGTGAATGAATAAAATCATTGAATATGAGCATGTCATTGGCATTTCCCCCAGGCTTATTATGGTTATCTGGACTTCTGATATAGTTAAAGTCGCCAGGTATCTGACCTTTAATGAAGGTATAGTCTTGGGGCATAAAATTTCTGAAAGAGGTATTGAAGTGGATAAGGCTAAAATTGATGCAATAGATAAAATGTCATGTCCTAAAGATATCAAAGGTATTCGTAGTTTCCTTGGTCATGCTGGTTTCTATAGGAGGTTTATTAAAGACTTCTCTAAAATTTCTAGGCCTCTTACAAATCTTTTACAAAAGGATGTTCCATTTGTTTTTGATGATGATTGTGTAGAAGCCTTTGAAACACTTAAGAAAGCCTTAACTTCTGCAACTATTGTTCAACCACCTGATTGGAACTTGCCTTTTGAAACTATGTGTGATGCTAGTGAATATGTTGTTGGTGTTGTTCTAGGATAAAGAGTTGATAAGGAAGTGAATGTTATCCATTATGCTAATAAAACTCTAGACGGTGCCCTAAGAAACTATGCTACCACTAAGAAAGAATTTTTAGCAGTTGTGTTTGCTTGTGATAAATTCAGATCTTACATTGTTGATTCCAAAGTAATTGTACACACTGATCATGCTGCTATAAAATACCTTATGGAAAAGAAAGATGCTAAACCTAGACTCATTAGGTGGGTTCTCTTGCTACAAGAATTTGATTTACACATATCACTGATAGGAAAGGAGCTGAGAATCCCATAGATGATAACTTGTTTAGGTTAGAAAACATTCTTGATGACCCACTACCTATTAATGAAAGCTTTCCTAATGAACAACTGGCTGCAATAAATAACTCTCATAACACTCCATGGTATGCTAACTATGCTAATTATATCGTTGCTAACTTTATACCACCTAGTTTCACATACCAACAAAAGAAAAAATTCTTCTCTTATTTAAGACATTACTTTTGGGATGACTGTCGGTGTCAAAACCGGCGGATCTCGGGTAGGGGGTCCCGAACTGTGCGTCTAAGACTGATGGTAACAGGAGGCAGGGGACACGATGTTTACCCAGGTTCGGGCCCTCTCGATGGAGGTAATACCCTATGTCCTGATTGATTGTTCTTGATGATATGAGTATTACAAGAGTTGATCTACCACGAGATCAGAGAGGCTAAACCCTAGAAGCTAGCCTATGGTCTGATTGTCTATTGTCCTACGGACTAAAACCCTCTGGTTTATATAGACACCGGAGGGGGCTAGGGTTACACAAGGTCGGTTACAAAGGAGGAGATATACATATCCGTATTGCCTAGCTTGCCTTCCACGCCAAGTAATGTCCCATCCGGACACGAGACGAAGTCTTCAATCTTGTATCTTCATAGTCCAACAGTCCGGCCAAAGGATATAGTCCGGCTGTCCAGAGACCCCCTAATCCAGGACTCCCTCAGTAGCCCCCGAACCAAGCTTTAATGAAGTCGAGTCCGGCGCACAGTATTGTCTTCGGCATTGCAAGGCGGGTTCTTCTCCAAATTTTGAATGTATGTTAAGTAGTGTACGGCCCCATAAATGTTGGACTTCTTGGCTTCTGTGCTCAATAAGGGCTATCTTCCACGTGTCGAACGAATACGAGGAGCTAGGGCATTTTTACATTCGCCCCCCTAGCTAGATAAATAAATTTTCTATTAAAGGGATGGGGATTCTTAGATCCAATCCATACCATCCTCCCACGGTGAGAATCCATTGGAGCACGCTTCGAAAAAATCCACTCCAACATGGCCGACCACCGCATCTCCTCCTCTTGCCCCCGTAGCCCTAAGCACGGTGATTGGGAGAGGTGTTTCGTCCCACACAGTCGATTAGTAGAGCTGTAGACTCGGGACAGCGTATATGGTTCCCGTCTGAGCCGGGCTCGCCACCTATAATGGCGGGGAGCAAGCGAAGAGCTTCCCCAGCCCCTCTACGGAGGAGCGGGTGTGCCTTGTTCCTTACTTACTAAGGGGACTTGGATTTCCAATTCATCCGTTCCTCCGCGGGCTCCTGGAGTTTTACGGTCTCCAGATGCACAATTTCACCCCTGCTTCCATATTACACATCGCCGGCTATGTTGCCCTTTGCGAGCTATTCCTGGGCTGCGAGGCTCATTTCGAGCTGTGGAAAAGGTTATTTTGCCTTATGCCCCGCACATAGAAGGGGTCACTTTATCAAGTGGGCGGAGCCGAAATATGGCGCATCGCCGAAGCCGGATACCTGTCCGGTACTCCAAAGAAGACGTCTGAAGACTGGCCTTCGGAATGGTTTTATATGGAGGACGTCCCCCTTCCAGACCCTGTTCGGCGGGGTCTTCCTGAGTTCAACAATGCTCCTCTGAAGAAATGCCAAAGCTGGCGCCCACGGAGCCCCCAGGAGGAAGACAACGGAGAAGTCCTTCACCTGATGAACCGGATTAAAGCGCTGGCTCGGTCAGGATTGACAATAATCGAGGTTATGTCAATATGCATAATGCGGGGAGTGCAGCCACTTCAATATTGAGGGAACCCCCTGTGGTGTTTTAATGGGGAAGATGATGCCATCCGTTGCGGGCGTAAGGGACCGGACTTCGCTGCTGCTTTACCAAAAATTCTGTCCAATTTGTTCAAGGGAGAGGAAGAGGAGTTCATCTGTATCAAGCCACGGGATGGATTCTCCATGTACAACCCTCCAAGTTGGGTGAGTTATATCTCTTTACTCCCATTCTTCCCGCATTCTTCGTCGTAGGTACTCACCTTGCCATTTTACGGCAGGAACTGCGAAAAGCTATGAGGGAGGTCAACAACCCATCTCCACAACCCGAGGACCCTGGCCGGGCCCTCGGTCCCGGACTCGAAGAAGATCCGGACATATTCGTGGAGCTGATAGACAGGCAATTCTATCAATTGAGCTGTGATGACGCCATGGTGGCCATAACGGCTGACTATCCCAGACCGCTCCCTGCGTCGCACGTAAGAAAAACCAAAATCCCAACTCCAAAACTGGGATCCCCTTTTAGACACTCCACCTACCGTACACATATGGTGTTTTACAGGGAAGGCATTCGGGACGCCGTGCCGAACCCGCAGCAACTCGCCAACAAGAGGCACCGAGGCCGGGTCGGCCAAAAAGGAAGGCAGTTAGGACGGAGACACCAGCGCAGAGGTATAACACAAAACCCTGCTCCGTGGTTGTCGTCTTTCTCAAAATGCAATGACGTCCATGCTTCTTTAATAGAAAAAATGCTCGCCAGAATATGTCCGGAGAGGCTGCCAATCACGCTTCCACCAGTCGGGCTCCAGGGTCGGACATAGAGGCGGAAGCCAACATGGGGCGGACGCCGGATGCTCCTCCTACAAAGGATGAGGATAGACTGTCTGCTACAAATTCAGAAGTGGAGACCGCCATGAATCATAGGCGTCGTCGGGTCGTACTCCGTGACGCTTGCTTCTCACCAGAGGCATTTGATGCCTTCAATTCTGGAGATGCGTACCTCTGTGCTGCTCAAAATGGTCTAGCCAGAGCCACGGACCAGTATGTAAGGGATATACGGGTAAGCAAATCTGACGACTTTATGTATCAGTAGCCCCTGAGACTTGAAACAGTTGACGCAACTGATTTAAGGATCATTATTTGTGCAGGTTCTTATGGAGAAGAATTCCCAATTGTCTCAAGAGTTGGACGAGTGCAAGACCCAGCTGGAAGCCATTGTTGCCGCATTGAAGGAGTCCAAAAAGGGTCCCCCTGGTAACTCTTTTGTCTATTGCAAAGAATATCAGTACCAGGTAGTATGCGGCATGTATGCACACCTAACAATAGATGTTGCAGGTGGCCCCAGAGTGAATCCGGAGGGCGTGGAGGTGGATACGGCACGTGATGATCGGCAGCGAAATGCTGGCGAGCGCGTGCCGACGCGAGTCCGGCAGGAGAAAAATGATCTCCAATATGCCAATATCCGGCTGGGCGTGGAACTGAACGATGTCCGAGCCCAGCTTGCGGACTCCGTGAAGGAGAATAAACGGCTTCAGCGCAGCATTTTTTAGTAAGTGCTTGAACGAAATTTTTAAAGGAGTTCGGCAAAGAAGCCTGCTAACAGCGTTATGTCTGCAGGTATGCTGACGGGTCGTCCCGCGGAGGAGATGCCCGGGTCCTCGGGTGATCTTCTACCAGAGCTCTCACAACTGCACGGACAAGTTCGGCAGGTGATGCAGAGTATTGCCCAAGCCTTGTGGCCGTCCGCGTCCCCGCCAGGAGCCATGGGGGAGCTTATAGAGAAGCTCAAGGGAGCGCCGCGGCACTTCCGATTATGGAAGATATCAGCCTGCCGACAAAGTGCAAGGGAAGCTTGGGCTATTGTGAAGACACGATATACCAAGGCTGACCCAAACCACATGGCCGAGGTCGGACCTGTGAGGCCCGATGGGAAAGAGATCACCGTCAGTTTAGTGTATGATCAAGTAGAATTAGCCGCAAAGTATTCCCAACAGGATAGTAGGCTAGACAGCTTGTTGGATGGTATAGAAGAAGAATTTAATCAGTCTTAGTGACTATGTACTTCAAGTGACATATGTAATGTCCCTAGACGGATTGTAAATCATTTGTCATGGCGGACCTTTTCGCTTCGAGCTCTGGACCCGATAGTCCGGAGTGTATCTGAATACCCACTCGGTTATATAAAACCCGGGGTATGCATGGAAACCAGGCGTAGGGGTCATAAGTGCTTGAACAGACAAGTATCCAACTAGCTATGTTATATTACATGGATAGTAAGAAACATCTTCCAGGGAGAATAGTTCCGTTAAGGGTTCCTTTCCCTGGGTACGCATGCCCTACTGTGCATGTCCGAACTGCGAGACGCAGGCTAAAAACATCTAGGCGTGTGTAGTAATTTAAATGAAAGTCATCTTTTATTCACCGACCGAATATTCCCTTAAGAACGCTAGCTTTCGGCTTCACCCAGTCTGAGGTACACATCCGGCTGACCCGGCAGTAACAATCGTAGAGGTGCTCCCCTTATGCCCTAACCGAATTAACGGGAACATAGGGCATAAATACAAGAGCCAGGCAACCTAGCTTGGCCAAAACTTAAGTCATATCGATGCATATAATGGAGAAAAAAGGTACATGCGGAAGAATAACACATGTGCGGGGCATAAAGCCCAGAAAGGTAATTAGATTAAGCTTTTGTATAGGAAGCCCCCAGGTATATTGAGCGCAGTTAGCGCGTCAAGATTGTGTAACCAGGACAAAGGTTTAGCCCTTTAGGGCCTTGAAGAGAAAAGAGAGAAAGAAAGAGAGAGAAAACAGATGTGCAAAAAATTCATGGAGGTAAGGAGACGAACATAGAGTCCGGCGCTAGGCGTAGAATCTTCGGAGTCTGGCTGCGTTCCATGGGTTTGGCTCGAGTCGATTATTCGATGCATCCCGCAGACGGTACGCTCCACCGGTCAGAACCTGGTCGATAATGAAGGGACCTTCCCATTTGGGCTTGAGCTTGTTCTTTTTCTTCTCCGGCAGGCGTAGAACTACTTCACCAACGTTATAGGTTTTGGCACACACTTCTCTGCTTTGATACCTTCGAGCATATTGCTGATAGAATGCGGAACGGGCTTTTGCTACGTCGCGCTCCTCCTCCAGGGCATCCAAACTGTCCTGCCGATTGAGCTCGACCTCTCTTTCTTTGTACATGCGCGCTCGAGGTGAGTCATGAATTATGTTGCAAGGCAGCACCGCCTCAGCGCCGTACACCATAAAAACGGTGTGTATCCGGTAGTGCGATTCGGCGTGGTCTGCAGCCCCCATAGTACAGAGTCAAGCTCCTCTACCCAATGGGTGTCTGATTCCTTTAAGGACCGGACTAATCTGGGTTTAATTCCACGCATGATAAGACCATTCGCCCGTTCGACTTGACCGTTAGTTTGCGGATGATAGACAGAAGCATAATCGAGCTTGATGCCCATGTTGCTGCACCAAAGTTTCACCTCGTCGGCTGTAAAGTTCGTGCCGTTGTTAGTGATGATGCTGTGGGGGACGCCATAACGGTGTACAACCCCGTATATGAAGTCTATCACCAGTCCGGATTCAGCCGTTTTGACAGGTTTGGCTTCTATCCATTTGGTGAATTTATCCACCATGACCAGTAAGTATTTTCTCTTATGGGTTCCCCCTTTGAGGGGTCCGACCATATCGAGCCCCTAGACCGCAAAGGGCCAAGTAATGGGGATTGTTTGGAGGGCAGTTGGTGGCATGTAGCTTTGGTTTGCAAAAAGCTGGCAACCGACACAATGTTGTACCAGATGCTATGCATCTGCCTGGGTCGTCGGCCAATAAAAACCTGTATGGAAGGCCTTGCTTACAAGGGCCCGGGCTGCTGCATGGTGGTCGCCGAGCCCGGCATGGATTTCTGCCAAAAGCTTCTGCCCTTCCTCTTCGGAGATGCACCTTTGAAGGACTCCGGTTGTGCTTTTCTTATAAAGCTCTCCCTCATGGACCTTGTAGGCTTTAGATCACCGCACTATGCGGCGAGCCTCATTTTGGTCCTCGGGTAATTCCTGTCTAGTTAGGTAGGCCAGGAATGGTTCTATCCATGGGGCGATGACGGCCATTATCACGTGGGTTGAAGGTGTTATTTCGGTGGCAGAGCCTCCGATTGTGTCAGAGTATTCGGTATCTGGGGTTGTGGCCGGCTCCAGACTATTTTTGCCGGTGTCCCCTTCCCATACCACAGATGGTTTAAACGGTCTTTCCAGGAAGATGTTCAGTGGGACAAGGTCGCGTTTAGCGCCGATACGGGCTAGGATGTCTGCCGCCTGGTTGTTTTCCCGAGCCACATGGTGGAATTCAAGCCCCTCGAACCGGGCTGACATTTTGAGGACGACGTTGCGATATGCCGCCATTTTCGGATCCTTGGCATCGAAGTCTCCATTTATTTGGGACATTGCGAGGTTCGAGTCCCCACGCACCTCTAGGCGTTGGATGCCCATGGAGACTGCCATCCGGAGGCTGTGTAATAGGGCCTCGTATTCGTCTGCGTTATTGGAGTCCGTATATAGTATTTGGAGCACGTATTGCACCGTGTCTCCGGTGGGGGACGTCAGGACGACGCCAGCCCCTAGACCAGCCAGCATTTTAGAGCCATCGAAGTGCATGATCCAATTGGAGTATGCGCCATACTCTTTAGGGAGTTCGGCTTCTGCCCATTCGACTATGAAATCGGCCAGTACTTGCGACTTAATGGCTCGTCGTGGCTTATATGTTATGTCAAACGGGAGGAGTTCGATGGCCCATTTGGCAATCCGGCCCGTGGCATCGCGGTTGTTTATTATGTCATTGAGTGGTACTTCGGAGGCCACCGTAATCGAACACTCTTGAAAGTACTGTCATAATTTCTGGGATGCCATAAATACCGCGTATGCTATCTTTTGGTAATGTGGGTACCGTGATTTGCATGGAGTGAGGACGGTGGATACATAATATACCAGCTT
Organism: Triticum aestivum; assembly: GCF_018294505.1. Lineage (NCBI taxonomy): Eukaryota > Viridiplantae > Streptophyta > Magnoliopsida > Poales > Poaceae > Triticum > Triticum aestivum. The sequence goes on from NC_057812.1 coordinate 268,705,980, forward strand.
TTGAAGTGGGAATTTATGTCCGTCCATCTCTCGTTCGACGATGAGCACTGCGCTTACAACTTGGTGAGTTGCCGCTATATATAATAGCATTAGTTCGCCAACAGTTGGCGCGGCCAGGATTGGGTTGGCGGCCAGGATGGCTTTTATTTCTTCCAGTCCGGTCGTGGCTCCGTCCGTCCACTCGAAGTGTTCGGTGCACCGAAGAAGGCGATAAAGGGGAAATGCCTTTTCTCCTAATCGGGAGATAAAGTGGCTTAAAGCTGCCATGCATCCAGTCAATTTCTGGATTTTCTTGAGGTCAGTTGGGATAGCCAACTGTGACAGAGCTCAGATTTTAGCCGGATTTGCTTCACTTCCTCTACTGGAGACGATGAAGCCCAGGAGCTTTCCGGTGGGAACGCCGAAAACGCATTTTTCCAGATTGAGCTTAATGTCGTATGTTTGGAGATTGGTGAACGTGAGCCCTCAAGTCGTCTATTAAAGAGTCGACGTGTCTGGTTTTAATGACCACATCGTCTACATATGCCTCCACAGCCTTACCGATCTGCTTTTCCAGACATGTCTGGATCATGCGCTGATATGTTGCGCCGGCGTTTTTGAGCCCGAAGGGCATTGTGTTAAAGCAGAAGGGGTCGTATGGTGTTATAAATGCTGTTGCGGCTTGATCAGACTCCGCCATCTTAATCTGGTGGTAACCGGAGTATGCGTCGAGGAAGCACAATGATTCGTGTCTTGCGGTAGCGTCGATGATTTGATCGATGCGAGGGAGTGGGAAGGGATCCTTTGGGCAAGCCTTATTAAGGTCTTTGAAGTTGACACATAGGCGCCAAGATTTGTCCTTCTTTGGTACCATCACCAGGTTTGCTAGCCAATCCCGATGTTTTATTTCTTTAATGAATCCGGCTTCCAGTAGCTTGGCTAGCTCCTCTCCCATGGCTTGTCGCTTAGGTTCAGAGAAACACCGAAGAGTCTGCTTGACCGGCTTGAATCCTTTTAGAATATTAAGGCTATGCTCGGCCAATCTGCGTGGGATTCCTGGCATGTCTGAAGGATGCTAGGCGAATATATCCCGATTCTCGCGCAGAAACTCCCGTAGTGCGGCGTCTACAGCGGGGTCTAACTATGCCCCAATGGATGTTGTTTTTTTAGGGTCTGTTGGATGGACTTGGAATTTAACTATTTCGTCCGCTGGTTTAAAGGAGGTGGACTTGGATCTTTTGTCTAGTATCATGTCGTCCCTGTCCACCGTGGAGCACAGCGCGGTTAACTCCTCCGCCACAAGGGCTTCGGATAATGCCTCGAGGGCTAGTGCGGCTGTTTTGTTCTCGGCGCGGAGTGCTATGTCCGGATCACTAGCTAGAGTGATAATTCCCTTGGGTCCGGGCATTTTGAGCTTCATGTACCCGTAATGGGGTATGGCTTGAAAATCGTGAATGTCTCCCGCCCTAGAAGGGCGTGGTATCCGCTACTGAACGGGCCACTTGGAATGTAATTTCTTCAGACATGTAATTCTCTGGAGTGCCGAATACCACATCAAGTGTGATTTTCCCAGCGCAACGTACCTCCCGACTAGGGATGATCCCTCGTAAGGTCGTATTGCTTTGCTCAATACGGTTGCTGTCTATGTCCATTTTTTGGAGAGTTTCCTCATAAATGAGATTTAATCCACTGCCGCCATCCATGAGCACCTTAGTGAGCCGAAAGCCGTCAAAAATTGGACTGAGGACCAAAGCGGCTGGTGCTCGGGCTGTTCGGAATTTAGGTTCATCACTGGCGTTGAAGGTGATAGCCATGTCGCTCCATGGATTTATTGTTGCCACGTGGCAGACTTCAGCAAGACTGCAGAGTGCTCGCTTACGTCTATTATTTGAGGCGAAGGTCTCGAAGACCGTTAATACTGTGTTGTTATCCGTGGGGAGGTGCTCTGAGGTATTTTGGGTGAGAAGATCCTCACCGCTTTTGGCCACCTGCCGGAGTACCCAACATGCTCTAAGGCTGTGTGTTGATATGGTATCCGATGTACTATGGATTTTGCAGGGCCCGTTGAGCCATCCCTCCAATACGGTTCCGCGCCCTGTAGTGGGCCTTTGCTTCTTTCTAATTGAGTCGGGCGACTTATGAGAGTGCACCCTTTTAGTTCGGACTAGGGGTTTTGTCAGAGCCGGATTATCCCAAAATTGCTTTTGGGTTTTCTAGGCACTTTCCATCGCACAGTATTTCCGTACTATGGCCGCTAAGTTAGCGAAGTGTGCTACGTCACGGCGACTTATGGCGTTGAGGACTCGCTTGTCCGTGCAATTGTTGCAAAAGAATGAAATTGCATCTTCCTCGCGACAGTCCTTGACCTTGTTCATTACAAGGAGGAATCTGGCTCAATAGTGATGTACTGTCTCTTGGGGCGCTTGCCTAATGTGGGAAAGATCATTTGTATCTGGGTGGGTGGGTGGATTTAAGTCCAGACCTTGACCCAATCTGTGATCCCGGGGCAGGGGAGTTTCCGATCTTGGAAGTTCGGGCTCCGGAATGTTGCCCTGCGGGTTCGGTATGCGGCCTGATTCTGGATTCAGGGTTAGGGCGGTGTCCTCCCGTGAGCGAGTATCCTGTTCGTAGAGCTCGGGAATCCGGACATAGTTCGTCCTTAGGATATAGGGAGAATCGCTGCATTGCTCCTCCACCACCGCTATCTGATGGGTGATCGGCGGAGAGTTAATCTCCCTTTGGTCGGGTTTAAGCCCGATCCGATCGTAGTCCGTAGTGACTCCCAGGGCGGCAATGCGATCCAAGAGCTCGTCCAAAGAGGAGAGTTCCATTGGATCCATCTGCTCGGCAAATTTTGAGCCGATGTGGAGGCTATTTTTGATGACCCGAGAGGTCATCGTCAGCGCAGCGGCCGAGCGGGCGGTCATGACGAAGCCACCTAGTCGGAGAGTTTGGCCTATAGCCAGGGCTCCCCCAGAGGTGATGTTGTCCTTGACAACGAGGCGAGTCATCTTCCTTATGATGACGACACAGTGGAACTCTCAATGAAAGCACCAATGTCAGTGTCAAAACCGGCGGATCTTGGGTAGGGGGTCCTGAACTGTGCGTCTAAGGCTGATGGTAACAGGAGGCAGGGGACACGATGTTTACCCAGGTTCGGTCCCTCTCGATGGAGGTAATACCCTACGTCCTGCTTGATTGTTCTTGATGATAATAGTATTACAAGAGTTGATCTACCACGAGATCAGAGAGGCTAAACCCTAGAAGCTAGCCTATGGTCTGATTGTCTGTTGTCCTACGGACTAAAACCCTCCGGTTTATATAGACACCGGAGGGGGCTAGGGTTACACAAGGTCGGTTACAAAGGAGGAGATATACATATCCGTATTGCCTAGCTTGCCTTCCACGCCAAGTAAAGTCCCATCCGGACACAAGACGAAGTCTTCAATCTTGTATCTTCATAGTCCAACAGTCCGGCCAAAGGATATAGTCCGGCTGTCCGGAGACCCCCTAATCCAGGACTCCCTCAATGACCCACATCTTTATAAAGAAGGAGCAGATGGTATTATTAGACGTTGTGTACCTGAGCATTAACAAGAACTCAATCTTATGAAAATGCTAAACTATTCAAAGAAAAGGTTAAAAGGTGGCGTGACAAAAGAATCCAAAAGTGGGAATTCAAAGTTGGTGAATATGTTCTTTTGTACAACTCTCGTTTTTATATCTTTTGCCGGAAAACTTCTTTCCAAATGGGAAGGACCATATATTATGGAAGAGGTTATCGCTCCGGAGCTATCAAGATTAATAATGCCGGAGGTACTAATCCAAAGGTGGTCAATGGGCAAATAATTAAGCACTATATCTCAGGTACGCCTATTAATGTTGAAACCAATATTATCCAAACCATGACACAAGAGGAATACATAAAAGAAACCTTCCAGAACCCTCTAGAACCCTGAAAAAGAGGAGGTACATGATAAGGTAAGTAAACGGACTCCAAAAAATCCGCAAAAGTATTTTATGTCAGTTTTGGAATATTAGGAAAATAAGAAACAACCAGGAAGGCAACCGAGGTGGCCATGATACACATGGCGCGCCCTGCTGGGTGGTGGCCCCCTCGGGCACCTTCCCAACTCAGTTTTCCTTCTAATTGCTTGTTTCCAGAGATAAAAAATCTTCATATACTCCCCCGACGTATTGACCATCGTATCGCGGAGAAATCATATATTCTTGTTTTGTGTTGTTTTTGACAGATCTAGATCGCCATGGCCGCACCAAGCTCCTCCAAGGACAAGTTCTTCGAGAGGGTAATCAACCCCTACTTGTCAAAGGTGATGAAGCACCCTCAAGCATCGAGATGCGTGAGGGGTGCTCCACATGTGGGATGTTCAAGGGCCCAAGAAGACGAGAACCATGGAGGCCAGGCTCAAGGCAGTTGAGCAGGATATCTTTAAGTGCCAAGGGATGGTGGAGCGTGGACTCAGTTCCAATCAGCTCATGATTACGAAATTCACCCATGATCACAAGGTGGATGGGCGGTCTATGAGGGAAATCGTCTTCACCCTCAATGAACAAATCAATTTTCTGCAAAGCAAGATTTAAAGGTATGTGTTTAGCTGCCAGTTGTAGGACTCAGGAGACTCGTGCTTCCTCTTATGATGGTGAGCCTCTGTCGTGGAAGCCGAAGGATACGCTCGCTACTACCTCATCACCACCACCACCATCATCATCTTCCCCGCCAAAGGAGTCTTGAGTACATGGGTATGGGCACTCCCCTTGGCTTCCGCCAAGCTTGGGGGAGAGCCCCGGTATCATATCACCATCACTTTTATTACCTTTACCTATCTTAGTTCGGTCTTTAGCTATCTCATGATTTAGTTGAATAAAAGTTTAGCATGATCTATTTTGAGTGTTCGTTTCGTGATCTATCTATCTATGTAATCGAGTGAGAGTTATATAATAAAGTTTAGTTTGAGTTTTTGAATCTTTACTTTTATGTTGCAATCAAAATAAAAGAAAATGATGAAAAAGATCATATGCTAATCTTATGTTAAGTAATGAAATCACATCAGGAAACTGGTAAAATTTGTTGGAAGTTTACAAACATAGCATTGGTCAATGATGCAACTCATCAAAGAATTAATAAGGGAAGAGAAGATTCACATGCAAATACACTATCTTGGACATCTTTTGTGATTGTGAGCTCCCACTAAATGTCTTATGTCAAAAAAATTGATGTTGGACAAGGAAGACAACGTAATGATTTATGTTTGTACATATTCACGTACAAGTTATATTGTCATAGATCCTTCAACATGTGGTGCTTACTCAATATCTTTGCTAGCCAAAATTCCGCACTAAGTAGAGTGCTACCTCTTGAGCACTGCGTTGGTTTTCCCTTGAAGAGGAAAGGGTGACGCAATAAAGTAGCGTAAGTATTTCCCTCGGTTTTCGAGAACCAAGGTATCAATCCAGTAGGAGACCACGCTCGAGTCCCACGCACCTACACAAACAAATAAGAACCTCGCAACCAACACCATAAAGGGGCTGTCAATCCCTTCACGGTCACTTACGAGAGTGAGATCTGATAGATATGATAAGATAATATTTTTGGTATTTTGTGATAAAGAGTAAAAGTAAATAATGCAAAGATAAAAGACGACAAAAATAGCTTGTTGACGGAAGATTAATATAATGGAAAATAGACCCGGGGGCCATAGGTTTCACTAGTGGCTTCTCTCAAGAGCATAAGTATTATTGTGGGTAAACGAATTACTGTCGAGCAATTAATAGAATTGAGCATAGTTATGAGAATATCTAGGTATGATCATGTATATAGGCATCACATCCGAGACAAGTAGACCGAAACGATTCTACATATACTACTCCACACATCGACCGCTATCCAGCATGCATCTAGAGTATTAAGTTCATAAGAATAGAGTAATGCTTTAAGTAAGATGACATGATGTAGAGGGATAAACTCATGCAATATGATATAAACCCCATCTTTTTATCCTCGATGGCAACAATACAATGCGTGCCTTGCTGCCCCTGCTGTCACTGGGAAAGGACACCGCAAGATTGAACCAAAGCTAAGCACTTCTCCCATTGCAAGAAAGATCAATCTAGTAGGCCAAACCAAACTGATAATTCGAAGAGACTTGCAAAGATAACCAATCATACATAAAAGAATTCAGAGGAGATTCAAATATTGTTCATAGATAAACTTGATCATAAACCCACAATTCATCGGATCTTGACAAACACACCACAAAAGAAGATTACATCGAATAGATCTCCAAGAAGATCGAGGAGAACTTTGTATTGAGATCCAAAGAGAGAGAAGCCATCTAGCTAATAACTATGTCCCCGAAGGTCTGAAGTAAACTACTCACACATCACCGGAGAGGCCATGGAGTTGATGTAGAGAACCTCCGTGATCGATGCCCCCTCCGGCGAAGCTTCGGAAAAGGCCCCAAGATGGGGTCTCTTGGGTACAGAAGGTTGTGGCGGTGGAATTGGGTTTTCGTGGTGCTCCTAGATGTTTGTGGGGTACGTGGATATATATAGGAGGAAGAAGTAGGTCAGTGGAGCAACGAGGGGCCCACGAGGGTGGAGGGCACGCCCCCTGCCTCGTGGCCTCCTCGATTGTTTCTTGACTCCCACTCTAGGTCTCCTGGATCATGTTTGTTGAGAAAATCATGTTACCGAAGGTTTCATTCCGTTTGGACTTCGTTTGATATTCCTTTTCTGCGAAACACTGAAATAGGCAAAAAAACAGTAATTTGGGTTGGGCCTCCGGTTAATAGGTTAGTCCAAAAAATGATATAAAAGTGTAAAATAAAGCCCATTAACATCCAAAACAGATAATATAATAGCATGGAGCAATCAAAAAGTATAGATACGTTGGAGACGTATCAAGCATCCCCAAGCTTAATTCCTGCTCGTCCTCGAGTAGGTAAATGATAAAAGAAGAATTTTTGATGTGGAATGCTTTCTAACATATTTCTCAATGTAATTTTTCTTTATTGTGCCATGCATGTTCAGATCCGAAAGATTCAAGATAAAAGTTTAATATTGATATAAAAACAACAATACGTCAAGTATACTAACTAAGCAATTATGTCTTCTCAAAATAACATGGCCAAACAAAGTTATCTCTACAAAATCATATAGTCTGGATATGCTCTATCTTCACCACACAAAATATTTAAATCATGCACAACCCCGATGACAAGCCAAGCAATTGTTTCATACTTTTGATGTTCTCAAACTTTTTCAATCTTCACGCAATATATGAGTGTGAGCCATGGACATAGCACTATATGTGGAATAGAATGGTGGTTGTGGAGAAGACAAAAAGGAGAAGATAGTCTCACATCGACTAGGCGTATCAACGGGCTATGGAGATACCCATCAATAGATATCAATGTGAGTGAATAGGGATTGCCATGCAGCGGATGCACTAGAGCTATAAGTGTATGAAAGCTCAACAAAAGAAACTAAGTGGGTGTGCATCCAACTTGCTTGCTCATGAAGACCTAGGGCAATTTTGAGGAAGCCCATCATTGGAATATACAAGCCAAGTTCTATAATGTAAAATTCCCACTAGTATATGAAAGTGACAACATAGGAGACTCTCTATCATGAAGATCATGGTGCTACTTTGAAGCACAAGTGTGGAAAAAGGATAGTAACATTGTCCCTTCTCTTTTTTTCTCTCATTCCTTTTTTTATTTTTTTATTTGGGCCTCCTTTCTCTCTTTTTTTCTTTTTGGCCTCTTTTCTCTTTTTTTTTTCGTCCGGAGTCTCATCCCGACTTGTGGGGGAATCATAGTCTCTATCATCCTTTCCTTACTGGGACAATGCTCTAACAATGATGATCATCACATTTTGTTTACTTACAACTCAATACTTAGAACCAATGTTGGGGATATCGCTTATCGGGAACTTGTCGGTTGACCCATGATAAGGGGTAAATCGACTAGTTTATCGGCATATCAGCCGATTATCACCATATCAGCCGATTTATCAGCCGATTTATCTTATCGGTCAGACAACGGTAAGCGATTGGTCAGCCGATTTATCGGAATATCGGAAGATATCTTGAACAATGCTTAGAACAAAATATGACTCTATGTGAATGCCTCCGGCGGTGTACCGGGATGTGCAATGATGCATGAGTGACATGTATGAGGAATTATGAACGGTGGCTTTGCCACAAATACGATGTCAACTACATGATCATGCAAGCAATATGACAATGATAAAGCGTGTCATAATAACGGAACAGTGGAAAGTTGCATGGCAATATATCTCGGCTATGAAAATGCCATAATAGGTAGGTATGGTGGCTGTTTTGAGGAAGGTATATGGTGGGTTTATGGTACCGACGAAAGTTGCGCGATACTAGAGAGGCTAGCAATGGTGGAAGGGTGAGAGTCCGTATAATACATGGACTCAACATTAGTCATAAAGAACTCACATACTCATTGCAAAAATATATTAGTTGTCGAAGCAAAGTATGACGCGCATGCTCCTAGGGGGATAGATTGGTAGGAAAAGACCATCGCTCATCCCCGACCGCCACTCATAAGGAAGACAATCAATAAACAAATCATGCTCCGACTTCATCACATAACGGTTCACCATACATGCATGCTACAGGAATCACAAACTTCAACACAAGTATTTTTCAAATTCACAACTACTCAACTAGCATGACTCTAATATCACCATCTCCATATCTCAAAACAATTATCAAGTATCAAACTTCGCATAGTATTCATTGCACTTCTATGAAGGTTTTTATATTATTCCTAAAATCAAATTTCCATGTTGTTCTAAAGGACTCTCAAAATAATATAAGTGAAGCATGAGAGATCAATTATTTCTATAAAATAAAACCATTTCCGTGCTCTAAAAGATATAAGTGAAGTACTAGAGCAAAAACTATATAGCTCAAAAGATATAAGTGAAGCACATAAAGTATTCTGATAAATTTCAAATCATGTGAATCTCTCTCAAAAGATGTGTACAACAAGGATGATTGTGGTAAACTAAAAAGCAAAGACTCAAATCATAGGCACTCCAAGCAAAACACATATCATGTAGTGAATAAAAATATAGCTCCAAGTAAAGTTACCAATGGACGAAGACGAAAGAGGGGATGCCTTCCGGGGCATCCCCAAGCTTTGGCTTTTTGGTATCCTTAGATTATCTTGGGTGCCATGGGCATCCCCAAGCTTAGGTTCTTGCCACTCCTTGTTTCATAATCCATCAAATATTTACCCAAAAACTTGAAAACTTCACAACACAAAACTTAACAGAAAATCTCGTGAGCTCCGTTAGCGAAAGAAAACAAAACACCACTTCAAAGTACTGTAATGAACTCATTCTTTATTTATATTGGTGTTAAACCTACTGTATTACAATTTCTCTATGGTTTATAAACTATTTTACTAGCCATAGATTCATTAAAATAAGCAAACAACACACGAAAAATAGAATCTGTTAAAAATAGAACTGTCTGTAGTAATCTGTAGATAACGCAAACTTCTGGAACCCCAAAAGTTCTAAAATAAATTTCTAGACGTGAGTAATTTATCTATTAATCATATTCAAAAATAATTAACTAAATAGCACTTTCCAAATAAAAATGGCAGCAATTCTCGTGAGCATTAAAGTTTCTGTTTTTCACAGCAGGATCAAAAAGACTTTCCCAAGTCTTCCCAACGGTTCAACTTGGCACAAACACTAATTAAACACAAAAAACACAACCAAAACAGAGGCTAGATAAATTATTTATTACCAAACAGGAGCAAAAAGCAAGGAATAAAAATGAAATTGGGTTGCCTCCCAACAAGCGCAATCGCTTAACGCCCCTAGCTAGGCATAAAAGTAAGGATAGATCTAGGTATTGTCATCTTTGGTATGCAATCCATAAGTGAATCTCATAATAGATTCATAAGGTAATTTAATTTTCTTTCTAGGAAAGTGCTCCATGCCCTTCCTTAACGGAAATTGGAATCTAATATTCCGTTCCTTCATATCAATAATGCCAATCGTTTTAAGGAAAGGTCTACCAAGAATAATAGGGCATGAAGGATTGCAATCTATACCAAGGACAATGAAATATACGGGCACATAGTTCCTATTTGCAAAAATAAGAACATCATTAATTCTTCCCATATGTTTCTTAATAGTGTAATCCACAAGGTGCAAGTTCAAAGAACAATCATCAAATTCACGGAATCCTAGCAAATCACACAAAGTTTTTGGGATCGTGGAAACACTAGCGCCCAAATCACATAAAGCATAACATTCATAATCTTTAATTTTAATTTTAATAGTAGGTTCCCACTCATCATAAATTTTTCTAGCGATAGAAACTTTCAACTCAAGTTTTTTTTCCATAAGATTACATCAAAGCATCAACGATATGTTTAGTAAAAACTTTATTTTGACTATAAGCATGAGAAGAATTTAGCACGGATTGCAACAAGGAAATACAATCTATCAAAGATCAATTATCATAATTAAATTCCTTGAAATCCAAAATAGTGGGTTCATTGATATCTAAAGTTTTAACTTCTTCAATCCCACTTTTACCAAATTTCGCATCAAGATCTAAAAACTCCAAATTTTTGGAACGCCTTCTAGGTAAAGGTGGCTCATCAGTCCCCTCATTATCAAGATTCATATTGCCAAACAAAGATTTAATAGGAGACACATCAATAACTTTTAGATCTTCATCTTTATTTAAACCTATAAGGATGCTAGCCGACCCTCCTCCACGAAGCTCCCCCGGATTGGCGCGTTCGTGGCCATCGGATGGGCTTTGACTTCCGCTGCTGGATGTTGGATCAGTTGACCGCGTGGTAAGAAATGTTACTTCTGCTTTGTTCTCACGTTTGGCTAACTTGTGGCCCATTTGCTTCTATAGTTCTGCATGTTACTTGTGGGTGTTCCGAACAGGTGCAACTCCAATTAGTATGTTGCAAGCGCGTGGTCATATGTGAGCAGTCATCTGTCTTTCTGTGGCTGACGCGAGCGCCTCAGGAGGCACTGCACCCATCGTCACCACCACACCAAACCCCACAGCGGCTCCTCCGCAGTCGCCCGCATCCCTTTCCCCCGACCCCGCAGCTGCCCTCCTCCTCCATCCTCTCGCGCCCCCTCCCACATCTCATCCAGCCCCCTTCCCGCTCATCCCTGAATGGACCCGAGACGTGCGGGCAGCGGAGGCGAAGGGCGACGGCGTCATCGACCTGCAGGCGAAGGGCGACGGCGGCGGCGCTTGATTTGAGGCTGCGTCATGTATCGGCCCCTGCTGAGTGACAAGATTGCTGGACTGCCGCCATCTCACCTCGCCCCACCAGCTTCCACCGCCATGGATCCGCCGGAGATGGAGGGCAACGAGTGAGAGGGAGCAGGAGAAGATGTGAATCGAGGGAGTGCAAGAAGAAGTTCACACGGGAAGGGGAAGAGGGAGTCTTGCGGCGTATCCTCGTCTCATCCCGGCTGCAGATCTTTTGACGCCATGGAGCCAGCCGCTCTTGCTCGATGCCACGATACACAACACCAAGGTAGGCTCGACTACCTTTCTCCTCTCTCCCGTGTGATTTGTTTTCTGTTGATTTCCCCTCTTGTCTGTTCTAATTCGTGGGCAAACAATGGAGGATTTCTTCATTGTTGATCTTATTTGGCGCTGACTTCCCCCTAGATTCCTTCCTTTTACAGTTCCTTTTCGACTTGCTGTTCATCACGTCGATGGCTTCCATGGAGCAGAGGAAAGTATGCCATCTTCCTCTAGGCAGATAGCTGGACGGCCAGGAGCTGTCGTCCTGCTACCCTATGCCAATGGATGCGCCTCCCAGATGGCTAGCAATGCCAGATCCAGCTGGAAAGGACTCTACGGTAGGTTTGGTTTGTTCTCCACCCCATGAAGTATAGGATTTTCTGTAATTTATTTATGTGGATTAACCCCAGACTTCATAGAGGTAGTCATCTTAAATTAGTTTGAAGTATTGTTATTGGTCACATGTTTACCAGTCCTATTATTGAAGCAACTGGATAGCTGCCGTTAGCTGTAATGTGATTAGCTACCAATCCTATTATTGAAGTTATTATGGTATATGTTCCTGCTACATAAATATACTTTTGTGATCATGAAATTGCATTTAGTTTTAGTATTCTCTGGTGATGGAAAAGCTAACATGTATCAAGCTAGATTATGCAAAGAGTTGGGAGCTATGCCTTTTTGCATTCTAGATTATGCAAAGAGATTGCCATGTTTTTTTTCGTTTCGGTTTAGTATATTCCCTTATATGTCCAGTTGTTTTCCGCAGAATAAATATAAATGTTCATGTTGTAATGGATGGATATGTATTGATGCCATCGTCATGTCATGTAAATTAGTTACAGAGCAGATCTATATTTTTGTTGGGACTAAAAGTGAAAACGAATTTGGGACCAAAACTTTTCAAATAGCTCTAAATATAAATTGTGACCTTGCGCTTTTTGGGGTGGAGCTGCAGGGGGTGAGAGGTGGATAACAATAGCAAGAAGGAGCATGCCATCGAGGAGTGCAAGCAGCGGCACTCCTCCGCAATGGGGTATGGCTGCAGGGGAGGGGACACGGCCAACGACAGGAAGAAGGAGCAAGTCGTCGAGGAGTACAAGCAGCAGGGTAAGATGTGTATATTTTCAGACGATCTTGACTGTTTTGCAACATGTATTGCATTTCCAGGGATGATCCTTTTGCTTATTTATTATTTGCTATGTTCTCTGAAGATTATTTTTGGCCCATACAGTTTCCTGTGACTGGAAGTCTGAAAATGAAGATAGGGCATATTGTTTTGGTTCTGTGGCCGGAGATATTGTGGCTTGATTTCCCTAGAGCAATCGGACCCTTCCAAGATAGGTGAGCCTGATTTCTTCTGCAACTCTTGCACCACAGTACATGAAAAGGAATATGTCTACCTATCAGCACTATTTCTTGAGGAGGATTGTTGTTTCCCCTTTATTTTGTCACATCTTTTATGTGCTGGAGTTTTTCTAGGTCACTTTACATACTAGGCATCAGTGCACTTTTAGATACATTAGTGCTGATGGTGCTATCTTTAATATCTACTTTTGCGCTTTTCAAATTTTCTACTACGCTATCTATTATGTTCAGAGATTATGACTTTACACATGTAATGCTGATTTGAAAATCTCCCTTGATTTGTTCCTCAAATGTTCTAAGAGAGTGTTGCGTATTAGGAAACCCCTTGGATAGTTAAGGTGTTGTTTCAGCTGACTAATATAAAGTTATATTTCCAGCAGAAGATATTTGGGATTGACGTTCTGATGAGAAAGTAGCGTACGGATGGATGGACAATTGGACATGAGCTATCCAGTGTAGGTTCAAACAATTCATTCATTCATTGCAGGTTCAACATGTTTCATTATGTATTTTTGCTTCATATTTAGGGTTGAGTTGGGCTATATTTCTTTCATTGAGGCGAGGGTGAATCCAGTAGGTGAGGTGCATTTTAGACATCCGGATGCCTTGCTATGTTTAGGCGTACTCGCCTTTTTTCTTGAAGTTGGGCGTCCGTTGTCTATGCGGCAAGGTGAGCTTATCCCATTTACTTTGGTCAATCCAGAGCCAAGATTCATATCCCCTTCACCGTCATTTCATTTGTGAGCATTTATTCCATTGCTCTATGTTGTCGGCATCCTGACAGTTTAGATGTTTCTGCGGATCACAATTGCTTCTGAACACACCGGCCCATCTCATTGAGGAAATTCCCCTGCTCCGCTTAATTAAAAATAATGTGAAATATGTTTCTACCAAAACTAATTACAATTTATTCTTTTTAGTTTCTACTGATTTTCAGTATGAAATATTGGGGCCCGAGTACTTCAGTTCATTTCACAGTGGATATGGCACACACATGTATCATTGCTGTTATCGTAATTGATACCAACACCTTGACTGAATCGCATAGAATAGACTGCCCTGATAATTCTTGCAGTCCTAAAATGGTTTCTCAAAACATGGGAAAATTTACATTCTAAAAACTGTAGGCACATTGGGTGAAGCATATATATAATTCTATTATAACAGAGGTCACACACACACAATATATAATTCTCTATATGCAAATTGTTATAATATGATTTTATTAGAATAGAGGTCAGGTACTACTGCCACGACGTAACAAGGAAGGTGTGACACCCATTTTTATATATATTGTGATTTCAGTTTTCATCAATGTCGCTATTATTATTATTATTATTATCTCTTTGTAGCTTCATATAAAATCAGTACTGACATGGTCATTTTACAGAGTGTAAAAATGGTAGGTGGTAGAATCATAACCTAGGACTGAGTGCCTTAAGAAGTTCCTTTCATTATCGTTAAATAATATAATGTTTAGGGCCAGTTTAGATGCGTCGTCAGAAAATATGAGTAAAATCAGTGAATATTGTGCATTGCCTTGGTGTTTGGTGTGTCTATTGCATAATCCTTTTCTTTTTTGCTTCTCTTTCCAAAGCAAGGACCAGGCTGGGAACATATGTTTATAATGAAGTTCTTTCACTGCAGCTACATAGTATCTTAGCTAGGTATCTCTGTGCAAGTGTAGTTTGCCTGCAGGTTGGACATGTGTTTGAATATAATCCTTTTCTTGCTTCTCTTTTCAAAGCAAGGACCAGTCTGAGAACATATGTTTATAATGAAGTTATTTCATTGTAGTCTGCATAGTATCTTAGCTAGGTCTCTCCAGCATGCTACCACAAAAGCGGAGCCATGATGTTATGCCTATATCTGCATCGTCTATCAGTCCTAGAAGTTCTGATCTTCGTCTACCGTTAAACCGAGTTCATCTGTCTGGGTATGGCTGCACAACTTTTTATGTAATTGGACATTAAAAAGTAGAGAATTTGGTTGTACTGCATCTGCCAAAGCACTATTGAAACAATGAATGTCAGCTATGTTATGAGCCGAACCATATTAAGTATGTGCATCCTGGGTGGAATGCTTTCTGTTCATGAGCTGGTCTCCCAACACGTATTGTTGAGAAAAGAAAAGAGAAGAAACGAAAAGAAAAGAAAGGAGCTTTTAAGTTCTTAAGAGGAGCAAGAGAGCTTCTAAGTTGTACACATTAGATCTAGCTTTCTTATGTTGTTTGTCTAATTATTTTCTACTCCCTGTATTTTCATATTGTGCTTCAAGCGGGTCGGCCGAAGAAAACACTTTGTGGGCCGAATTGAGTACCATGCGACTACATCCGAATAGACATGCGTCTAAGTGGCATAGAAACAGTCTTTTTTTCAAACACATTTCTTTTACAGAAACACTTTTTTTAAAAGGGGCTTCTTATGTGGTTTATACATGGTGTTAGGTATATGTATATTCTTATTAAGCAAAAAGAATGTATTGTTTTTACATAGGGATGTAAATTCTTACCGTACTTGCTTGCTCAAACAAAAGATTGTCTAAAAAATACTCATATTTTCAACACACATGGTTTTGAATGAGTCTGTACTATCAAATTGTAATATGTACGTACTCCCTTCGATCCTTTATATAAGGTGTATTTGTTTTTTTGATAAATTTCTACAATGTAAGGTACATTTCTCTAATTCGTCATAATCCTTTTTTTACCTATGTAGAAAAGAGTAAAGTATCTTTCTCCTGATTGTCTGTATCTTTCTTTATAAAAAAGAGGAAAGTATGTCTCCCCTGATTGGTATTGAGTAATCAACAAATTTGACAAGGGCAATTTTGTACTAATGTATCTATAATTTGTTGTCTTGGTCACCATGCCCAAAAAATCACACCTTAGATAGAGGAACGGAGGAAGTACATCTCATTGTAGACAGCAAGACAGCATTCCTTTTTATTAAAAGAGATTAAATTTGTTACCACATGTGCTTGTCCACAACGAAATCAACTAAACCATGTTTTTTTCAAGGCGCATATGGATTAAGATATGACTTTCTACTACCGAACTACAATAAGTATATACATCGCCTGTCCTTACTGAAGGAAACTATTTTCATCGCGAACATGGGTTTAGCGGGTCTCTGCGCCATTTGGCGCAACGGGTCAACTAGTTCTCATAAAAATTAGAAGAACAAGCTTTCACAAAGTAATCTTTTTTAGCATGCATCCTAGCGGTTTTTTCTTTACACTCGTCGATGGAAATTATCATGGCTTTGAGAGACTCATTAATATCATGCTTCGGTGGAATAGATCTAAGTTTCAAAGAATCAACATCAAGAGAAATTCTATCAACGTTCCTAGCCAATTCATCAACCTTAAGCAATTTTTCTTCAAGCAAAGCATTGAAATTATTTTGCGAATTTATAAACTCCTTAACACTAGTCTAAAATTCAGAGGGCATCTTATTAAAATTTTCATAAGAATTGTTGTAGGAATTACCATAATTATTAGAGGAATTACTAGGGAACGGCCTAGGATTAAAGTTTCCTCTATACGCGTTGTTATCAAAATTATTCCTACTAACAAAAATCACATTCATAGATTCATTATTATTCTCAATCAAAGTAGAAAAAGGCATATCATTTGGATCAGAAGTGTAGCGACCAGACCTCAAACGGTCCAATCTCTGTGCTCCGGTGTCATCCGGTTGCGTGAACTTGTTCCTTGCATCCCCATCCTAAAAGAGTAGAAAAGATGAGGAGTCAGAATGAGAAGAGTGAGTAGTGATCTATGGCTTTAGCTTAGTGGTCATGTCCTACAGTCAGCGTGTGCTCTAATACCATCTTGTAGCGACCAGACCTCAAACGGTCCAATCTTTGTGCTCCGGTGTCATCCCTGGATCAGTAATGCTGACACCACACAGTACTTGAAGGATTTATAACAGAGTAGCAATCACACACTTATTACATCGAGTGTCTCAAAAAAGAACTATTACAATAAATATGGCTTAAGGCCATCTAATAACGATAACAGCGGAAGGCTTGGAAGATAAGTGAGTCCATCAACTCCAACGGCATCACTGAGTATAGAACCACGACCTAAAAACACCTTACTCGTCGTCTGAGAAGTCTGCAACATGAACGTTGCAGCCCGAAATGGGTCAGCACATGGAATATGCTGGCAAGGTAACACATAGAGAATAATGGAAAAATAAAGCTATACTACATGCATATTTGGTTGATGAAAAGCTCTATGGTTACAGTTTTGCGTAAAGTCAATTTTTCCCTACTGCAAAGGAATAAATTTTATTTAACTGTCAAGGTGGTTGTTAAACATTGAGAGTGTAGACACCCTCTCAATCCCAATTAAACATCATCATTAAACAAACCCAACAAATTAATTAGAGTAACATGATGAGATTCACATGATAATCCAAGTACTAGATACTCAAGATGTCCATAACCGGGGACACGGCTAACCATGATTGGTTTATACACTGTGCAGAGGTTTGCGCACTTTTCCCCATAAGACTCGATCACCTCCATTGGGATTCTCGCACTACATGGTGTTTGAGAAACGGATGACCGCGACATAGTCTTTCAGAAGCGCTAATACCTTACGATCGGGTAGACCGTTACACCTACTTTCCCTTACATCTGCTAGTCTACCACTGTAAGAGTTCGCACAACTTAGTCAACTATGCTAGAGCCCATAGTAGCTTGTGGCTGCACACGAAAGTTTCTAGTATGAATAATCTCATGATCCCTTTGAGCCTGGGTGGCAGTCCAAAAGAAAACAGGCAATCGCTGGAATACCCAGGTGCCTCAGTCCACCCAGATGTGTGTTTAAGTTGCCACCTTAGATAAACCATTAATTTAATAAACTCACATCTGTCATGGATTTCACTCACCCAATCCACGTCTACTAGCATAGCATGGCATAAGCAAACTTAGAAGTAACTCCCAAAGGTTTGATAATAAAACAGGTGATAGGTACTACCTCATCTACTTCCCAAACCCACAATTTAGTTAGACCCTAATCATGCAATGTGTGAGGGCTGATCTAAATGCAATAAAAACTAGGTAGTAGGAGGTATGATCAAAATGTTACTTGCCTTGCTGATGATCCGCAAAACCTAGCGATTCGAAGTAGCAAGCGGCGCACTCTGGGTACTCTATCGTAAACAAACAAGCATACAATAAGAACTCCACTAATGCACAGGTAAAACTGAAATAAGAGATCTAACCAGAAAGTTCAACTTAAGACTTCGGTTGGCAAAAAGAACCAAATCGAACGAAGGAACGAAAGACAAATGGCAAAAGAAACAAGCTTCGTTTACTATTCTGGATCTAGGTCAAATTTTACAGAGGCAAAAACTTGTTTGAGTTGGTTAAACGGAAAGAGGGTTTCGAGACGAAACTCCAGGCGCTTGAATCGCCTGATTCCGATAAACGAGCGGAAAGTTATACTAGAACGAAAATCGGATTAGAAATCGCGATCAGAAAAATCACGGATTTAATCCGAGAAAAGAAAAACGACGAACAGATTAACGAACGAACGCTCGTTATCTGGATCTAAACGATGAACGCGTTCGTTAAAACGAACGAACGAGCGAACACTCGCTAAATAAACTAAACCGAAAAAACGGATCTAACAAAAAAACGGATCTAAAAAACCGAAAAAAACCAACGGAAAAACCGAACGGTTTTTCTAAAAAAAATGGCGGCGGCGGGCGGCGCGCAGCGGCGGCGGCGGCGGCTTCGACAGCGGCGACGGCTGGCGGTGGCGGCTTAGGGCGGCGGCGGCTTAGGGTTTGGGGCGGCGGGGCGTGGCTTTGGGCTGGCTCGGCCCGGGGTCGCGCTATATAAAGCCTCCCCCCGGAGGAGTCCGGGCTGGATACTGCACGTAGGTCAGTTCGTGCGTTTTTTTTAAATATTACTCTCAGAAAAAACAAAAGGAATACTAAACGGACTCCAAAAATCCCGAAATAAATTTTCCCCGGCTTCTAAAATCAAGCCGCACAGGATGAACATTTATTGGGGTCTAAATGCAATTTTGAAAAACGCGCATGTTTCCTAAATTCAAATAAAATAGCAAATAAAACCAAAATAAAATCTTATTTGATTTTATTATTAAATCCTCAATATTTCTTTATTTTTGAAAAGTCATTTTATTCCCTCTCTCATATTTTGATAATAGAAATAATTGAAGATAAAATAAATAAAATCAAATAATCCTATTTTCAAAATTTGAGAAAACTCAAATATGAAAATAACGAAATCCCCAACTCTCTCCGAGGGTCCTTGAGTTGCGTAGAATTTCTAGGATCAACCAAAATGCAATAAAATATGATATGCAATGATGATCTAGTGTATAACATTCCAAATTGGAAATTTGGGATGTTACAAACCTACCCCCCTTAAGATGAATCTCGCCCTCGAGATTCTGGTTGGCTAGAAAATAGGTGAGGGTGGTCCTTCAGCAATTCTTCCTCTCATTCCCTGGTGGCTTCGTCCTCCGTGTGGTGGCTCCACTGAACTTTGCAAAACTTGATAACCTTGTTGCGGGTGACTCGGCTGGCATACTCAAGAATCTTGACTGGTTTCTCCTCATAGGTCAAATCACCATCCAACTGAATCGCTTCCAGCGGTACTGTATCTCTTAGCGGTATATCAGCCATCTCCGTGTGGCACTTCTTCAACTGAGAAACATGGAATACATCGTGATCTCCTGACAATCCTTCGGGCAATTCCAACTTGTAGGCTACTTCTCCCATATGCTCCAAAACCTTGTATGGTCCTACAAAACGTGGCGCTAAATTTCCCTTAACTCCAAAGCGCTTAACTCCTCGAAGTGGAGATACTCGAAGATAGACTCGATCTCCGACTTCGTAAACTGTCTCCTTGCGTTTTGAATCTGCGTAGCTCTTCTGCCTGGACTGGGCTACCTTGAGCCTATCGCGAATCAATTTTACTTTCTATTCAGACTCCTTAATCAGATCCGGTCCAAACAACTGACGGTCTCCAACTTCATCCCACGACAATGGGGTCCTGCACCTCCTTCCATACAAGGCTTCGAAAGGGGCCATCTTCAAACTGGATTGATAACTGTTGTTATAGGAGAACTCTGCATATGGCAAATTCTCGTCCCAACTAGATCCATAATCTAGTGCACAAGCTCTCAGCATATCCTCCAAAATCTGATTGACTCTCTCGGTCTGTCCATCTGTCTGTGGATGGAAAGTTGTACTGAAATCTAGCCTGGTACCCAAAGTTTCATGCAACTGATTCCAGAACTTTGAGGTAAACTGGATTCCTCTATCTAATACGATGCTCCTTGGAACTCCATGCAGACATACGATCCTGGTCATGTATATCTTTGCTAACTTAGCACTGGTATAGGTAGTTTTCACTGGAATGAAATGAGCTACCTTTGTCAAACGATCGACTACAACCCAAATCGAGTCATAGCCTGAACGAGTTCTGGGCAATCCTGTAATAAAATCCATGCCTAACTTATTCCACTTCCATTCGGGTATTGGCAATGGCTGTAGCAATCCTGCTGGCTTCTGATGCTCTGCCTTTACTCTTTGACATACATCGCAAACTGCTACATACTCCGCAATATCCTTCTTCATTCCGGTTCACCAAAAAGTATCCTTCAAATCCAAATACATCTTGGTATTTCCTGGGTGAATCGAATAGGGTGAATCATGGGCCTCTTGCAGAATTAACTTCCTGATCTCCGAATCATTAGGCACATAAACACGGTCTTCAAACCATAAGGTATCGTGCTCATCCTCATGAATCCTTTAGCTTTTCCCTTGCTCATTTTCTCCTTAATAGAAGTGATCTCCTTGTCATTCTTCTGGGCTTCTCTGATCTTATCCATCAAAGTAGACTGAATCTCCAATGCTGCTATATAGCCTCTCGGGACTATCTGCAAACACAGCTCACGAAGATTCTCGGCTAACTCTCTTGGTAAATCTCCCGTCATTAAACTGTTGACATGGCTTTTACGGCTCAACTCATCAGCTACTACGTTAGCCTTTCCAGGGTGATAATGCAATCTCATATCATAATCCTTTATGAGCTCCAACCATCTCCTTTGCCTGAGATTCAACTCCTTCTGCGTGAAAATATACTTCAAACTCTTGTGATCCGTGTACACCTCATAATGGTTTCCAATGATAAAATGTCTCCAGGTCTTCAATGCATGCACTATGGCTGCTAACTCCAAATCATGCGTGGCATAATTCAACTCATGAGGCTTAAGTTGTCGTGAGGCATAGGAAACAACTCTTCCTTCTTGCATAAGCACTGCTCCAAGTCCTCGACGTGAAGCGTCGCAATACACCTCATAATCCTTGGTCTGATCTGGCAAAGTCAACACTGGTGATGTAACCAATCGTTTCTTCAACTCCTGGAAACTGGCCTCACATTCCTCGGTCCATATGAACTTGGTATCCTTCTTCAATAACTCCGTCATAGGCTTTGCAATCTTCAAGAAATTTTCAATGAATCTCTGGTAGTATCCCGCGAGTCCAAGAAAACTCCGGATCTCTCCAACTGTTTTTGGCGCTTCCCAATTTGTCACAGTGTCAACCTTGGTGGGATCTACTGCTATACCTTCTCCGGATATATCGTGTCCGAGAAATCCAACTTC
Source organism: Triticum aestivum (assembly GCF_018294505.1). Classification (NCBI taxonomy): domain Eukaryota; kingdom Viridiplantae; phylum Streptophyta; class Magnoliopsida; order Poales; family Poaceae; genus Triticum; species Triticum aestivum. Next base: position 268,727,566 of record NC_057812.1, read on the forward strand.
CTTCAACCAAAATTCACATTTGCTAAACTTGGCATATAACTGATGTTCTATGAGCTTACCAAGTACCAAACGCAAATGCTCCTTATGTTCCTCTTCATTCTTCGAGTAAACCAGGATATCATCAATGAACACTACGACGAACTTATCCAAAAACTCCATAAATACTTTGTTCATCATGTTCATAAAATATGCAGGTGTGTTAGTCAGACCAAATGACATAACTGTATACTCATACAACCCATACCTGGTGGTAAAAGCCATCTTAGGTATATCCTGTTCTCGAATCTTCAACTGATGGTATCCTGATCGCAGATCGATCTCGGAAAATACCTTAGCTCCTTGCAATCAATCAAACAGATCATTGATCATCGGTAGTGGGTACTTGTTCTTGATTGTTACTTCATTCAATCCTCGATAGTCAACAACCATCCTTAACGATCCATCCTTCTTCTCCACTAGAAGTACTGGCGATCCCCAAGGTGAAGAACTTGGGCGAATATAACCTTTATTCAGTAACCCCTTAATCTGCTTCTTAATTTCTTCCAAATCCTTTGCGGGCATCCTATATGGTCTCTTAGATATTGGCTCTGTGCCTGGCAAAAGCTCAATCAAAAACTCAATATCTCTATCCGGTGGCATGCCTGGCAACTCTTCTGGAAATACATCAGGGAAATCCTTTACTACTGGTACTTCCTCCTGCACAACTCCTGTTAACGAATTTACTTGAGTCCTTTTCGGCACATGCCGGGATACATACTTGATCCTTCTTCCTTCCGGGGTGGTAAGCAAAATTGACTTACTGGCGCAATCGATGTTTCCTCCATACATCGACAGCCAATCCATACCCAGAATTACATCCAAACCTTGTGATTCCAAAATGATCAAATCCGAGGGGAAACACATGCCTACCTATACTCAATGGAAATTGAAAACATCCCTTACTAGCCATATACTCCACTCCTGGTGAGCTTACTAACATAGGTGTTCTAAGAACTTTGGTGGGCAGGTTATACTTATCCACAAATCCCCTTGATATGTATGAATGCGATGCACCAGTATCAAAAAGAACGAGTGCAGTAAATGACTTAACCAAAAACTTACCGATTACTGCATCCGGCTGCTCTTCAACCTCCTCTACGTTAACGTGGTTCACCTGTCCCCTATTGAAAGGGTTCGGCTTCTTCCCAGAGCTTCCATTTCTATTTCCATTCTGGGATTCAGGACATTCATTGGCATAATGTCCGGTCTTCTGGCACTCAAAGCAAGTGACTTGGCTCAGGTCTCTCTTAGCTGGGGTTGATGGGTTGGTACGGTTCTGGCGTTGCTTCCTACATTCCCATTACCATTCTTGGTGCCATTATGATTGTGCGAGCTACCGCCTCCATGGGTATGCTGAAAATGTCCTCCCGGTCTAGGGGTAAAACGTGGCTTCTGTTGAGCTCCTGAATTGTACTTCCCTTGTCCATACTTCCTCTTGCGATTCTCAATCTGCTGCTGCTTTCCTTCAATCATGAGAGCACGATCTACCAACTCCTGGTAGTTGTTGAAGGTTGCTACCATCAACTGCATGCTCAACTCATCATTCAGTCCTTCCAGAAACTTCTCCTGCTTAGCTGCATCCGTAGCAATGTCATCTGGGGCATAACGTGCTAGCTTACTAAAGTCCTCCACATACTGGCCAACTGTCCATCCTCCTTGGCGCAAGTTGCGAAACTCTCGCTTCTTCATGGCCATAGCTCCTGCTGAAACATGGGCAGTACGGAAAGCATGTTGGAACTGGTCCCATGTGACAGTGTCGATAGGGAAGGTGGTGGTGAAATTCTCCCACCATGATGCTGCGGGTCCTTCAAACTGATGTGCGGAAAACTTCACCTTTTCCGCATCTGTGCATCCTACCGTGGTCAACTCCCTTGCTGTCTTGCGGAGCCAATCATCTGCTACTATCGGCTCGGTGCTACTGGAAAACACCGGCGGATTCAGCCTAAGAAAACGGGCTAAGTGATCAACAGGTGGTGGTGGTGGTGGGTTGTTGTTGTTCCCCTGATTCTGATTCTAGACTAGCAACTGCATCAACATGTTCTGCTGCTAGATCAACTGGGTGAGCTCCGGTGGGAAGGTAAATCCGGGGTCACGTCTCGGAGGCATCTGAGGGTTTAGAAAAGATGAGATTTAAGAATAGAGAGGGGTCTAGAGAGAAAACACTACCCTTATGCACATGAGGCAAAAGCAAACAATTCACTTCATTCAATCAAACAAGGGCATACAATCGATCTAACTATCGCAAAGTGCTCGGACTACTATATTTACATGGTGGACTAATACTACTGATGGGGTGGTCTACTAGAAATATTCTTCGGTTGCAGACTCCATGATATCTGCTCCAGCTTCATCAACATAGTCATCATCGCTATCATCTGGATCCGAGTCGGTGTCGTCGATGATGATGTAGTCTTCCGGGCGAATCTCCTTGGGTTCTTCGTCTTCTTCTACTGGTGCAGGGCCTCCCATAAATATTCCAATCTTCTTGATCAGATCGTCATTCTTCTCCACTAATACTTCGATTTCCTCTTCATAATCTTCACGTGTAGCCTTGAATTCTTTCTCCAGTTCCTTGATTCTTGTCCTCGCCTTCTTCAGATCTATCATGTCTGCGCATATCTGGTTCTCCTGATGTCGAATGTGCTGGTTTAACTCCTGGATAAAAGTTGCAATTGATCTATCCTTCCTGGTGCTGATCATCTCCCAGTGCTCATCTCGGTGCCCACAAATCTGGTAGATTGTATCCTTGAGATCATTGCGGTAAACTTCTCCAATGCGTCCCATGGCGATGTGAGCTGCCATGCTCTTTCCTAGACTCCAAGTTGATGCATCAAAGGAAAACTCTATGGGCTCAGTGACTGGCATGAACGTCCTTCCTGAAACTTGAACTTGAATCATCCAGCGCTCTTCTTCAGGTAAAGTGGTGTTGTAAGTCCCGGTGAAGCTTGGTACTCCTATGTTCAGATATCTAGTGACTTCCTTCAAGTGACGTCCAAAGGGTGTATCTTCATCCGGTTGCGTGAACTTCTTCCTTGCATCCCCATCCTAAAAGAGTAGAAAAGATGAGGAGTCAGAATGAGAAGAGTGAGTAGTGATCTAGGGCTTTAGCTCAGTGGTCATGTCCTACAGTCAGCGTGTGCTCTAATACCATCTTGTAGCGACCAGACCTCAAACGGTCCAATCTTTGTGCTCCGGTGTCATCCCTGGATCAGTAATGCTGACACCACACAGTACTTGAAGGATTTATAATAGCGTAGCAATCACACACTTATTACATCGAGTGTCTCAAAAGAGAACTATTACAATAAATATGGCTTAAGGCCATCTAATAATGATAACAGCGGAAGGCTTGGAAGATAAGTGAGTCCATCAACTCCAACGGCATCACTAAGTATAGAACCACAACCTAAAAACACCTTACTCGTTGTCTGAAAAGTCTGCAATATGAACGTTGCAGCCCGAAACGGGTCAGCACATGGAATATGCTGGCAAGGTAACACATAGAGAATAACGGAAAAATAAAGCTATACTACATGCATATTTGGCTGGTGGAAAGCTCTATGGTTACAGTTTTGCGTAAAGCCAATTTTTCCCTACTGCAAAGGAATAAATTTTATTTAACTATCAAGGCGGTTGTTAAACATTGAGAGTCTAGACACCCTCTCAATCCCAATTAAACATCATCATTAAACAAACCCAACAAATTAATTAGAGTAACATGATGAGATTCACATGATAATCCAAGTACTAGATACTCAAGATGTCCATAACCGGGGACACGGCTAACCATGATTAGTTGATACACTCTGCAGAGGTTTGCGCACTTTTCCCCACAAGACTCGATCTCCTCTGTTGGGATTCTCGCACTACATGGTGTTTGAGAAACGGATGACCGAGACATAGTCTTTCAGAAGCGCTAACACCTTACGATCGGGTAGACCGTTACACCTACTTTCCCTTACATCTGCTAGTCTACCACTATAAGAGTTCGCACAACTTAGTCAACTATGCTAGAGACGATAGTAGCTTGTGGCTGCACACGGAAGTTTCTAGTATGAATAATCTCATGATCCCTTTGAGCCTGGGTGACGGTCCAAAAGAAAACAGGCAATCGCTGGAATACCCAGGTGCCTCAGTCCACCCAGATGTGTGTTTAAGTTGCCACCTTAGATAAACCATTAATTTAACAAACTCACATCTGTCATGGATTTCACTCACCCAATCCACGTCTACTAGCATAGCATGGCATAAGCAAACTTAGAAGTAACTCCCAAAGGTTTGATAATAAAACAAGTGATAGGTACTACCTCATCTACTTCCCAAACCCACAATTTAATTAGACCCTAATCATGCAATGTGTGAGGGCTGATCTAAATGCAATAAAAACTGGGTAGTAGGAGGTATGATCAAAATGTTACTTGCCTTGCTGATGATCCGCAAAACCTAGCGATTCGAAGTAGCAAGCGGCGCACTCCGGTTACTCTATCGCAAACAAACAAGCATACAATAAGTACTCCAGTAATGCATAGGTAAAACTCAAATAAGAGATCTAACCAGAAAATTTAACTTGAGAACTCCGGTTGGCAAAAAGAACCAAATCGAACGAAGCAACGAAAGACAAAACGGCAAAAGAAACAAGCTTCATTTACTATTCTGGATCTAGGTCAAATTTTACAGAAGCAAAAACTTGTTTGAGTTGGTTAAACGGAAAGAGGGTTTCAAGATGAAACTCCAGGTGCTTGAATCTCCTAATTCCGATAAACGAGCGAAAAGTTATACTAGAACGAAAATCGGATCAGAAATCACGATCAGAAAAATCGCGGATTTAATCTGAGAATAGAAAAATGACGAACAGATTAACGAACGAACGTTCGTTATCTGGATCTAGACGATGAACGCGTACGTTAAAACGAACGAATGAGCGAATGCTCGCTAAATAAACTAAACCAAAAAAACCGATCTAACAAAAAAGCGGATCTAAAAAAACCGAAAAAAACCCGACGAACGCGAACTCCGGCGGCAGCGGGTGGCGGCGGCGCGCAGCGGCGGTGGCGGCTTAGGGCGGCGGCGGCTTCGGCGGCTGGCGGCGGCGGCTTAGGGCGGCGGCGGCTTAGGGTTTGGGGCAGTGGGGCGTGGCTTTGGGCTGGCTCGGCCCGGGGTCGCGCTATATAAAGCCTCCCCCCGGAGGAGTCCGGGCCGGATACGGCCCGTTGGTCGGTTCGCGCGTTTTTTCTTTCATAATTACGCTCAGAAAAAAACAAAAGGAATACTAAACGGACTCCAAAAATCCCGAAATAAATTTTTTCCGGCTTCTAAAATCAAGCCGCACAGGATGAACATTTATTTGGGGCCTAAATGCAATTTTGAAAAACGCGCATTTTTCCTAAATTCAAATAAAATAGCAAATAAAACCAAAATAAAATCTTATTTGATTTTATTATTAAATCCTCAATATTTCTTTATTTTGGGAAAGTCATTTTATTCCCTCTCACATATTTTGATAATAGAAATAATTGAAGATAAAATAAATAAAATGGAATGATCCTATTTTCAAAATTTGAGAAAACTCAAATATGAAAATAACGAAATCCCCAACTCTCTCCGAGGGTCCTTGAGTTGCGTAGAATTTCTAGGATCAACCAAAATGCAATAAAATATGATATGCAATGATGATCTAGTGTATAACATTCCAAATTGAAAATTTGGGATGTTACCAGAAGAAACACTTTTAGTACCAATAACTTCATAAGTTCATCCATCTTTTCACTCAAAATATAAATTTCTTCTACCGCATGCACTTTTTTATTAGTAGATCTTTTGGTGTGCCATTGAGAATAATTAACCATAATATTATCTAGGAGTTTAGTAGCTCCTCCTAAAGTGATTTCCATAAAAGTGCCTCCCGCGCCGAATCTAAAAGATTTCTAGAAGCAAAAATCAATCCGGCGTAATTTTTTTGTATAATCATCCAAAGATTCAAACCATGTGTAGGGCAATTACATATCATTAATTTCATCCTCTCCCAAGCTTGTGCAGCATGTTCATGATCAAGTTGCTTAAAATTCATGATATCATTTCTAAGAGAGTTGATTTTAGCGCGCGGGGGGGGGGGGGATACTTAGAGATAAAAGCATCTTTGCACTTATACCATGAATCAATACTATTTTTAGGCAAAGACGAAAACCAAACTTTGGCATGATCTCTAAGCGAAAAAGGAAATAGCTTCAACTTAACAATATCATTGTCCATATCTTTCTTCTTTTGCATATCACACAAATCAACAAAGCTATTCAGGTGGGTTGCGGCATCTTCACTAGGAAGGCCGGCAAATTGATCTTTCATGACAAGATTCAACAAAGCAGCATTAATTTCACAAGATTCGGCATCGGTAATAAGAGCAATCGGAGTAGTATTATCTTGAGCCATCGTGACAAGCAAGCAATCCAACACACAAGCAAACAAGAAGCAAGCGAAAAAGAGGCGAACAAAAAAGAGGGGGTGAATAAAACAGCAAGGGTGAAGTGGGGGGGAACGAGCGGCAAATGAAAAATAATGTAGTGCGAGGGATAAGAGTTTGTGATGGGTACTTGGTATGTCTTGACTTGTGCATAGACTCCCTGGCAACGGCGCCAGAAATGGCTCGTTGTCGGAAGTCAAATCTTGACTTGACTTGGCGCAAATCTCCCCGGCAACGGCGCCAGAAATCCTTCTTGCTACCTCTTGAGCACTGTGTTGGTTTTCCCTTGAAGAGGAAAGGGTGATGCAGTAAAGTAGCGTAAGTATTTCCCTCAGTTTTTTAGAACCAAGGTATCAATCCAGTAGGAGACCACGCTCGAGTCCCACACACCTACACAAACAAATAAGAACCTCGCAACCAACGCGATAAAAGGGGTTGTCAATCCCTTCACGGTCACTTACGAGAGTGAGATCTGATAGATATGATAAGATAATAATTTTGGTATTTTTGTGATAAAGCGGAAAAGTAAATAATGCAAAGATAAAATACGACAGAAAATAGCTTGTTGACGAAAGATTAATAAGATGGAAAATAGACCCGGGGGCCATAGGTTTCACTAGTGGCTTCTCTCAAGAGCATAAGTATTACGGTGGGTAAACGAATAACTGTCGAGCAATTGATAGAATTGAGCAGAGTTATGAGAATATCTAGGTATGATCATGTATATAGGCATCACGTCCGAGACAAGTAGACCGAAATGATTCTGCATCTACTACTATTACTCCACACATCGACCGCTATCCAGCATGCATCGAGAGTATTAAGTTCATAAGAACAGAGTAATGCTATAAGTAAGATGACATGATGTAGAGGGATAAACTCATGCAATATGATATAAACCCCATCTTTTTATCCTTGATGGCAACAATACAATACGTGCCTTGCTGCCCCTGCTGTCACTGGGAAAGGACACCGCAAGATTGAACCTAAAGCTAAGCACTTCTCCCATTGCAAGAAAGATCAATCTAGTAGGCCAAACCAAATTGATAATTCGAAGAGACTTGCAAAGATAACCAATCATACATAAAATAATTCAGAGGAGATTCAAATATTGTTCATAGATAAACTTGATCATAAACCCACAATTCATCGGATCTCGACAAACACACCACAAAATAAGATTACATCGAATAGATCTCCAAGAAGATCAAGGAGAACTTTGCATTGAGATCCAAAGAGAGAGAAGAAGCCATCTAGCTAATAACTATGGACCCGAAGGTCTGAAGTAAACTACTCACACATCACCGGAGAGGCCATGGAGTTGATGTAGAGGCCCTCCGTGATCGATGCCCCCTTCGACGGAGCTTTGGAAAAGGCCCCAAGATGGGATCTCTCGGGTACAGAAGGTTGCGGCGGTGGAATTAGGTTTTCGTGGTGCTCCTGGATGTTTGCGGGGTACGTGGATATATATAGGAGGAAGTAGGTCGGTGGAGCAACGAGGGGCCCACGAGGGTGGAGGGCGCGCCCCTGCCTCATGGCCTCCTCGATTGTTTCTTGACTCCCACTCTAGGTCTCCTAGATCACGTTTGTTGAGAAAATCACGTTCCCGAAGGTTTCATTCCGTTTGGACTTCGTTTGATATTCCTTTTCTGCGGAACACTAAAATATGCAAAAAAACAGCAATTTGGGTTGGGCCTTCGGTTAATAGGTTAGTCCCAAAAATGATATAAAAGTGTAAAATAAAGCCCATTAACATCCAAAACAGATAATTTAATAGCATGGAGCAATGAAAAATTATAGATACGTTGGATACGTATCATAGAGATACTACTTGTGCATCCAAAAAGCCTTAAACCCAAAAATCTTATTTTGAGAGTCCACCATACCTACCTATGGATTGAGCAAGATCCTTCAAGTAAGTTGTCATCGGTGCAATAAGGCAATAAAAATTCCTTCTAAATGTGTTTGATCATGTAGTGTAAGAGAAATTAAGCGTTGTACGAACTTGTGATCGCAAAGTAATAAAAGCGATGGACTGCATAATAAAGGTTGCTTTCATAAGGGGCAATATAACATGCCGTTCTTTTGCATTAAGAGATTGTGCATACAAACCAAAAAGCGCATGACAAGCTCTTCTTCCCACTGCGAAGGGCCTATCTTCTACTTTTATGTATTTAGTTTTTATGCAAGAGTCAAAGTATTCCTCCCTGTTCCTTTTTATTTCCTATTTTTGCAAGCATCATGTGGTGGGAAAAGATCTATGCACATGTATCCAATTGGATATGAGTGAGCATGAGTTATTATTGTTGACATCACCCTTTAGGTGAATGAGTTGGGAGGCGAAACTATAAGCCCCTATCTTTCTATGTGTCCGGTTAAAACTTTTTGCTCATATATATTATGAGTGTTAGAAATTATAGAAGATTAAATGATGGTTGAGTATGTGGACTTTCCAAAAGGCTCCGATACAAGACCCTTCCTGAAAATATGATGAATTGTAGTTGCAAAGTTGACTGAAAACATAGTTTGTTAGTTTTCAATAAAGTTAATGCTTTCTACTTCAATGTTGTGATGATTTGTTACTTGTTCATGAGAAGTTATATGATAAATCTTGTTGTTGTTATAGTAATATGCATGATGCTACTATGTTCGTATTTTTTTTATCGACACCTCTCTCTAAGTATGTGGACATGTTTTTCAATATCGGTTTTCACTTGTGGACAAGCGAGGTCTAAGCTTGGGGAGTTGATACGTCCATTTTGCATCATGTTTTCATACTATTATTTATAATGTTTTTATGCATAATAATGCTTTATGGAGTAACTCTAATGCATTTTCTCTCATAATATGGACACAAAGAGGGAGAATGTCGGCAGCTAGAATTCTAGACCTGAAAAAGCTAGTCAGAGCTACCTATTCTGCACAACTCCAAATGAGATGAAATTTTACGAAGAATTATTTTGGAATATATAAAAATACTAGAACAAATAACTGCCAGAGGGGGGGTGCCAGGTGCCCACGAGACACGAGGGCGCGCCAGGCCCCCCAGGCGCGCCTTGGTGGGTGGTGGGCAGCTCGGCCCACCTCCAGTGCCCATCTCCTGGTATATAAGTCATTTTGACCTAGAAAAAAATAAGGAGAGGATTTTCGGGATGGAGCGCCACCGTCTCGAGGTGGAACTTGGGCGGGAGCACTTTTGCCCTCCGGCGGAGCGATTCTGCCAGGGGAACTTCCCTCCCAGAGGGGGAAGTTGAAGCCATCGTCATCACCAACAACCCTCTCATCTTTGGGAGGCCAATCTCCATAAACATCTTCAACAACACCATCTCCTCTCAAACCCTAGTTCATCTCTTGTGTTCAATCTTTGTATCGGAACCTCGGATTGGTACCTATGGGTGACTAGTAGTGTTGATTACATCTTGTAGTTGATTACTATATGGTTTATTTGGTGGAAGATTATATGTTCAAATCCATTATGCTATTTAATACCCCTCTGATCTTGAGCATGGATATCATTTGTGAGTAGTTACTTTTGTTCTTGAGGTCACGGGAGAAGTCATGTTGCAAGTAATCATGTGAACTAGATATGTGTTTGCTATTTTGATGATATGTATGTTGTGATTCCCTTAGTGGTGTCATGTGAACGTCGACGACGTGGCACTTCACCATCTTTGGGCCTAAGGGAATCCATTGCAGAGTAGTTATTAGATGATGGGTTGCTAGAGTGACAGAAGCTTAAACCCTAATTTATGTGCTACTTCAAAAGGGACCGATTTGGATCCATATGTTTAATGTTATGGTTAGATTTTATCTTAATACTTTTCTAGTAGTTGCGGATGCTTGTGAAGGGGTTAATCATAAGTGGGAGGTTTGTTCAAGTAAGAACAACACCCAAGCACCGGTCCACCCACATATCAAATTATCAAAGTAGTGAACACGACTCAAACCAATATGATGAAAGTGACTAGATGAAATTCCCGTGTACACTCAAGAACGCTTTGCTTATTATAAGAGATTGTTTTGGCTTGTCCTTTGCCACAAAAGGATAGGGCTACCTTGCTGCACTTTATTTACCGTTACCATTACTTGCTTGTTACAAGTTATCTTCCTATCAAACTACCTATTACCGACAATTTCAGTGCTTGCAGAAAATACCTTGCTGAAAACTACTTGTCATTTCCTTCTGCTCCTCGTTGGGTTCGACACTCTTACTTATGAAAAGGACTACTATTGATCCCCTTGTGGGTCATCACAAGGTAGTATACTCAGTGCCCATGACCTTGCCATTTTAAGCCGTGCACTTCATAGTGACCACACCTATAACCTCGAGGCTATCATTGCACGCCATTTGCACACTAATAGGACTAAGGGTAAAATTCATGGTGGCATCTATGCCACTCGCTTGGCAAGACGTTTCAATGTTGCTATATGCCCCCATGATTACTTGTTACCTAGAGCTTACTTGGACCACCAGTTGATGGAAAATTATCACTTTATTGATGCCCCTGAGCCTTCTCACCACATTCGCTATAACTTCGTTTCTAGTGAGGACACATGTGATATTATTCCGTTGCCTGCACCTGATTTTTTTGATTCTCATGCCAGGAACGGATACACTGTCCTACCAGCGGACATCATTGCTTACCTGAACGTGTTGGCAGCGACAGAGGACGAGACCCAGGACTGGGACACTCAAGTGTCGCTGCCTCAACACTTTCATATGCGTATTATACATCTATGTAGTATCTATAATTTTCTATTGTTCCAATGCCAATATTATACATATTCACATACTTTTGGCAACAATTTATATGATTTATTGGACTAACATATTGATCCAGTGCCCAGCGCCAGTTCCTGTTTGTTGCATGTTTTTTGTTTCGCAGAATATCCATATCAGATGAAGTCCAAACGCGATAAAACTTTACAGAGATTTTTTTGGAATATATGTAAATTTTTGGAAGAAGAATCAACACAAGACAATGCTCAAGGGGCCCACTAGGCACCAGTGCGCGCCAAGGGAGCCCAGGCACGCCCTAATTGGTAGTGGCCACCGTGTAAGGCGGTTGTTGCCCTTATTATGCCGCAAGAAAGATAATTTATGGATAAAAACCCCCTCAAAATTTCAGCCCAATCGTAGTTACGGATCTCCATGAATTTAAGAAACATTGAAGGGCCGGAAAACGAGAACACGAAACAGAAGAGAACACACACAGAGAGAGAGAGAGAGAGGGAGAGAGAGAGATCCAATCTCAGGCATGCTCTGGCCCCTCCGCGCCATGGAGGCCATGGACTAGAGGGGAAACCCTAAGAAGAAGAAGGGGGATCTCTCTCCCGGTGGCATCATAACGCTGTTGGGGCAATCATCATGACGGCGATCTACGCCAACAACTTCAATGCCATCAACACCAACTCTCTCCCCCTCTATGCAGTGGTGTAACCTCTCTATTCCTATTCGAATTCTCTACTTAAACATGGTGCTCAACACTATATATTATACCCAATGATATGTGGTTATCCTATGATGTTTGAGTAGATCTATTTTGTCCTATGGGTTGATTGATGATCATGATTGGTTTGAGTTGTATATTTTATTTTGATGTTGTCCTATGGTTCCCTCCGTTTCGCGCAAGCATGAGGGGTCCCTACTATAGGGTGTTGCAATATGTTCATGATTCGCTTATGGTGGGTGCCTAGAGTGACAGAAGCTTACGCCTGAGTAAGGGGGTTGTTGTGTATGGGATAAAGAGGACTTGATACTTAATGCTATGGTTGGGTTTTACCTTAATGATCTTTGGTAGTTGCGGATGCTTGCTAGAGTTCCAATCATAAGTGCATATGATCCAAGTACGGAAAGTATGTTAGATCATGCATCTCCCTCATACAAAATTGCAATAATGATTTCCGGTCTAGTTATCGATTGCCTAGGGACAAATCTTTCTTTTGTGTTACAAAAATCTTTCTACTAAACTACTAAATTTATTATCTTGCAATTTATCCGTAGTTTTATTCTTGCAAAGTACTTCTAGTTTTATTCTTGTTCTAGGTAAAGCGAATGTTAAGTGCGCGTAGAGTTGTATCGATGGTCGATAGAACTTGACGGCATATTTGTTCTACCTTTAGCTCCTCGTTGGGTTCAACACTCTTATTTATCGAAAAAGGCTACAAACGATGCCCTATACCTATGGGTTATCAAGACCTTTTTATGGCGCTGTTGCCGGGGAGCAATAGCATGGGGTGAATATTCTTGTTTTGTGCTTCTTTGCTTTATCACTAAGTAGTTTTTATTTTCTGCTCTAAGTTGTTTTATATCTTTAGTTATGGATATGGAGCAAGAAATACCAAAAATTAGTTGTACTTGCTACTCATGGAGATGGGGAACCTCCTAAAACCCTCGATATCCTCTTTATGTGAAAAATATTAAACACTACTTTGATAATCCTGAGAAAACCCCATTCAACTTGATAATGGGAGACACGTTGGATCAACGTGAATACTTTAGGGATTATCGCTTGACTCAAAAAGGGAAACTCTTATGGGATCAAATTGAAATGTTGCATTGGTATTCTTGGAATTTATGCTTGAGATACGATAATACTTGTTGCTCTAGGATGAAGGCTTGACACCTTCCCTTTTCATGTGAATTTAATGATAACGAAACCTTGGCTTCTTATGCTAATGGTAGATATGATTACTATGATGTGGAACAAATAGAAGAATTTGTTGCTTTTAAGGGTGCTTATGAAATTGAATCTTTGTTTGAAAAGTATGAAGATTATGATGATGTTGTTTATAGACCTGAAAATTTTGCTATACTTAAATATTGCTATGAGAATTATAAATAGAATTCTAATATTGATGTATTTATTGAGAAAGTCTCAGTTGTTGAAGAAGAGACTAATATTTTGCACGAATCTATGCAAGAAGAAATTGATGAAACTGTGAACTCATTAGATGAAAAAGATGAGGAGAAGAGCGAAGAACAAAAGGAGGAAGAGCAGATTAGCTACCCATGCCCACCTTCTAATGAGAGTAACTCTTTATCCCATACATTGTTTAATTTCCCTTCGTGCTTACCGAAGGATGAATGCTATGATAATTGCTATGATCCCGTTGCTTCGTTTGAAATATCCCTTTTGATGAACTTGATGCTTGCTATGCTTGTGGCCATGATGCCAATATGAATTATGCTTATGGAGATGAACTTGCTATAATTACTTATGTTAAGAATGAAATCGTTTCTATTGCACCCACACATGATAGTCCTATTATCCTTTTGAATTCTCCCAACTACACTATATCGGAGAAGTTTGCTCTTATTAAGGATTATATTGATGGGTTGTGTTTTACCATTACACATGATGATTTTGATGATTATAATATGCATGTGCTTGCTGCTCCTACTTGCAATTATTATGAGAGAGGGACTACATCTCAACCTCTCTATGTTTCCAATATGATAAAATTGCAAGAAATTGTTTATATTGACCTTTACTTGATGTGCATGAATTGTTCTTTTATGATATGATATGCTCTATCACACATAAGCCTCATTATATCTTCCTCAAAACAGCCACGATACCTACCTATGATGGCATTTCCATAGCCATTCCAAGATATATTGCCATGTAACTTCCATAATCATCATATACATGACTTGAGCGTTCATTTTCATATTGCTTTGCATGATCGTAAAATAGCTAGCATGGTATTTTCATGGCTTGTCCGTTTTTTGATATCTTTGCTACGCTAGATCATTACACATCCTGGTACACTACCAGAGGCATTCATATAGAGTCATATTGTTCTAGGTATCGAATTGTAATTTTTATTTCTTTTGAGTTGTAAGTAAATAGAAGTGTGATGATCATCATTATTCATTATTAGAGCATGTCCCAGTGAGGAATGGATGATGGAGACTATGATTCCCCAACAAGTCGGGATGAGACTCTGGACGGAAAAAAAGGAGGCCAAAAAGAGCCCAAAAAAGAAAAAAATGAGAGAAAAAGAGAGAATGAGCAATGCTACTATCCTTTCCACACTTGTGCTTCAAAGTAGCACCATGTTTTTCATGTATAGACTCTCCTATTTAGTCACTTACATATACTAGTTGTTGGGGATATAACTATTAGTATGACCCGCCCGGGAGGGGTCGGGTTATACTTATGACGACTCATGAAGCCCAAGACGACTCCTGGAGATGGCGGGTTAGCTAAGGGCCCAAGGCCCAAAGGGTGACTTAAGGCCCGTAGAGATAAACCGCCATATGTGTGTAACTTGTATTATAAGGCAGGAACAGAGAGAAACCAAGCCGGACACTATTTATGAGCCGGCCAGGACTCTAAGCCGCTGGGCGTCAACCTCTGTATATAAAGGGAGCCAGGCTTAGCGTATTTGTTGCCTGGTTATCGAAACCCTAGCAATATCACCTCGAACTGGATTAGGCTTTTACCTTCATCGTAAGGGGCTGAACCAGTATAAACCCTCGTGTCCTTTGTCCCGTTTTAACCCCTTTAAGCTTCCTAATTGCGATGGCTCCATGATCAAGTCCTTCTTTGAGGACATCTGACGTGACAATTCCACGACAGTTGGCGCCCACCGTGGGGCCAGCGCACGGTGGATTTGAGTTCTTGAAGGGCAGCTTCGAAGGGATCAAGGGATATGCTATGGGCCGGATGACCAAGTCGTCGCGGCAAGCTCTACATCGACGACGCAGGCTGGGCCCCCGACGTTGGCTCAATTGAGTATGGATACCGGGTCCCCTTCGGCGGAATCCACGTCTTAATTAGCCGAATCGGCGAGCCGGGCCCTGAGTCGGACATCTGCACCAACATCATCGAGATGGCTCAGCGTGCGAGACCCGCCCGGGCTCAGCCCACCGTGAAGCATGCCTTCATGGGTTGCATCCATGGAGGGGAGCTTTCTGAAGGATCCGTGGATGGCGGTGAGACGACCATCTATTCTGACGGTGAGTCATCCACAGGTGAGACGGATTCATTATATCAACTACAAGGTGGCGGGCTTGGGGGCTGTTCCGATGGCAGCAGTATTCCGGACCCCTTTGAGCCACCAAGCAGAGCAGGGATCTTCATGAATGGCACACATCATGTTCAAAACTCTACGGCTGCGGCAGCGATAACCACCGGGTCAACACCGGCCCGGGCCCTATGCGCGCGCTGGCTCAAGTGCTGTAGATATCATGGACAGGCTAACAACTCTGTTAACCACCGCGGTTAATACGGTGGATCAGGCTCAACATGGTGCGGAAGTGGCGCGGCTACGTGAGGAGATAACGCAAGCCAAGGAAAACCGGCTGGAAGTATTACCCGGCTGACACTTGGCGGTTTACTTGAGATCCGACTAACACTTGGCGGTTCACTGGCGACCTGCCTTGACCTGGCGGTTTACAAGCAACCCACCTGGTCATTATGGCTCACTTGTGACCCGGCGGGCGGCTCAGATGGATGACGAGGACCAAGGCCCAGAAGGCCGGTTCACGTTTAAATGGTGGGCCGGTTTATGAGGAAAGCATAAGGAATATTCCCTTACAAAGGAAGCAAGACTAGGACTCCAGTTGTAATAGAGTAATTCTAATCCTAATAGGACTAGTCATGTAAACCGCCCCTTCAACATATATAAGGAGGGGCAGGGCACCCCAAGAGGGACACGATTGACAAGTTCCACAAGTTGGACAAGTTAGGTTTAGACAATAGCTCTCGAGATGAGCACTCTTGTAACCGTGATCATCATCATCAATATCAATGAAGCAGGATGTAGGCTTTTACCTCCACCGTGAGGGGCCGAACCTGGGTAAAACATCGCGTCTCTCATCCCGCTCAACCCCTCTCAAGCTACCACATAGATGCGTTGGCCTTGTGACTAAGTCCTGACACTAAGGACATCTGCCATGACAATTCCACGATAGTTGGCGCCCACCGTGGGGACCGCGTACGGTGGTGTTGAATTCTCGGAGGGATCTCTTCCAGGGATCGAGAAGTTCGTAATTTTTCGGATGAAGAAGAGCCGGGTTGAAAAGATCTGCGTCAACTTCAAAGTTTATAGTCTATGAGGTCTGAGAAAATTAAAATTTGTGTGCGCCGTCGCATGCAAGCAGGCGATCCGTCGTGGCCGGATCACTTTTTCCTTCATCGCTGTGAAACAGCCGAGTGCAAAGGGGGTTTTCATCTACACGTATCGAAGTCATCAAAATACAGTTGCTTTGTCTAATTCGCCGAGTCGCCGCAGCTACGTATAGGAGTCACCGAGACCGATAAGCGAACAGTTGTCCGTATCAAGATCGAATCCGGAGGTTTCCTTTTTCCGTCAAGATTGAAGCGAATTGGCTACACCGAACACTTACGTATTTTGGTGTCTTCTGACTACTGCTACTCCCGAGGATAGGGTGACAAAAAAACACATCAGCAGGAGCTGTCGGCATCAGTCAGAAGATGAGGTGTTGAAAGGAAAGAGCGCCAGAAGTTGATCCCGTGAAAGGAAAGGACAAGTTTTTGGCTTCGGTGCGTCACACTGCTGCTCCACGCTCGAGTCAAAAGCTCTAAGTCCCGAAAGCAGTTTCTGCTACTAGTCCACGTGAGTATACAAAGGTAAAACAGACAAAGGAGCGACATCTCAAGGGCACAAGTCTCTACGGCTCCACCGCCGACCGCCATCATTGCTTCCGTGGCTGCCGCCAGCGTTTCGACACCCGTTTCTGTGTGTCACGATCTCACGAGCTACTGCCCCTGTTAGACCTTGCTCCAAGCCGGCTTCGCCTCCACGCCCCCCGTGCAATTCGATCTACATCAACTCACTAGGATCGCGCCCGCGATTAACTGGCCATCCGTGCGGCTTACCGCACCCACGACTGACTCATCATCCGCACCCGCGGTCAAGCCGTTTCCAACGTTGTTGCCGACTCTCCCCACCCGGACCGGCTTACAAAGCCATAGCCGACTTATCTGCCCGAGCCGCCTCTGATGTTGCGGTCGTTTTACTGTCCGCCCCGAGGTCTGGCCTATTCAACGTGCCGGGTTGACTAACGAACACCAGTAGGGATCATCAAGTCCAAATACATCAGGTGATATCCGTCCAGACTATTTTAAATAGCACATATTAAATTGTTTGAGAACAATTACTCTGGTCTATAATATTTTCCGCATGACCATTATTCATTACAAAAAAAGTGTCACATAAGGGGTGTGTGCCAACGTCATGTTTGCACTAGTACTTGTTCAAGCTGTGATGCTCGATGGATACATACATGAGTCGCCACTCCTGGACGTCAGCACCATCACGCACCGGCGTCTGCACCCACTTACTGATGGAACAGGTGTGCATAAGTCGTCGCCCGTGCAACTTAATCTACATCAACCCGCCGGAGCCGCGTTGAGCTGCCCTTGCCGCTTTGAGCTACCGGGGTTATATTAAGTCGCCGATCTGCCTGAGCCGTCGGAGCTATATGGAGTCGCTGGTCTGCCCGAGCCACCTCTGTCGCGATAAATGGATCATCCGTCGTCCAAACAAATTAGGGCAATTATTTATGACAAAAAGTGATATTATACCGCGGAGATGGAGGCATGCCAACATCTTTTGGCACAGGTGGTCGTCGTTACTCAACGGATTCCCGCACCGGCTTACAACACCATGACCGGCTCATCTTTCTGCTCCTATGGTCGATTCACCCGTGATGGATTTCAGTGATCATCAACTCCGTGGTGAATAGTTTCTGGCCTAACATATCAGGTGAAATCCATCCAGCATATATTTTATATTGTTTTCTTTAAAAGAGCAATTATTCTGGCTTGTAATTTCTCCAATGCAGGAAGGGGTTACTATATCACTAAGCTATTGAATGAATCATACCGGTTTATATCACGGTAAAAAATGGAGAATCTCAAGTCAACTCCTCGAGTCACCTTGAGACTCGGGGGCTACAGTAATATGACTCAGCAAATGTTGCCGGTTTTCAGTGAAGTCAAGAACCCCAGGACATTGGAGGGAAAGATAACCCGATCCCGGAGGCTACTACCATATTGATGGCAATTTAAAGGACGTCAGAAAATTTCCGGTTCAAAATAAAGAATGTCGGTTTAAAATCCGGTTCAAGGGAAATCTGTTCTCCCACAAAGCTCCGAAGCTCTCAAATCCGGTTTAAGAATTTCTGGTTCAAGAGGAATTAATCTCTCGCAAGTTCGAGCTGAAAGGCCGTCAGAAAATTTTCGGCTGAAAATGAAGGTTCCGGTTTAAAATCCGGTTCAAGGGAAATATGTCTCCCATAAAACATTGGAGCTCTCAATATCCGGTTCAAAATCCTGGTTCAAGAAGAATTTATCTCTTGCAAAAAGTTAAAGGTTGCCGAAGAGGACCTACAACCATGATGCGCGGTTCAAACATGGGTGTTCTGCCTTATGGGCTCATCTTCATATGATTACTTGGGGGCTTCCTGTTCAAACATAGGTGTATTCACCAAAGAGAACATGGCATTACTACCCTCTTGATGCGGCTATCAAGACAATATTATCATCAGGGGCCAAAGAGAGTTTGTTGCACACCACAACTCAAACATAGGCACCCGGCGAGCACAACTCAGAAATATATCACATGGGAGCTTCTGCTTGCAAAGCGGAGTCCTGTCCATTAATCTGGCTATCACGCCACAACAAAGCTTGGGAGCTTCACACCCAAGGGGCCAAAGAGAGTCTTGTTGCTACGCACAACTCAAACATAGGCACCCATTGAGCACAGCTCACAAAGTTACTTGGGGGCTCTTTGTGTAAAGTAACAAAGAGTTTGAAAGGACCCTTGTAATTGGGTATCGACCCATGGCTTGGAAGCCTGGTGTATTCACCTAAAACCCCAGGTTAACCTGCCTTCATCAAGTAAGCCACTCCTATCCAGGTAATCCTGGCATGACCCGCCGAACGTTTGACAAGTTACTCTTATACAGACCCTGAACTTGTCAAAGTTAAAACGACGATTGGTTAGTTGGAGGCCCATCTTAAAAGGCTTTGTCAAATGGTTTAACTCAGCGGCCTGGCCGCCCATGAAAAGCCTCGAGTTTGGGCCTGGCAGCCCTTGAAAAGCCTCGACTACAAGTTTTTTCATTTGCTTGTTGTCAAAGTTTCTTCTCCTTTGATAAGGTTTTAAGGTAAACCGACGTCCATTGACCCGACCAGACTATAAGTCATTTCATCAGTCCGGTATTTCTTAACCCGGCACAAGCTTTCAACTATCAGTTGTTAGTACAAACTCAATTATAAACCGGAGTTTTTCTCAACCCGGTTAGGTTGTCAACTATAAGTTGTTAGTACAAGTTACAATCCGGAGATTATTAACCTCGCCTGGTTTCGACTACAAGTCGCCAGCATCGAATATGGATAATCCGGTGTTTATCACAACCCGGTACGGTTTTATCCTAAACCGGCACAATATGGAAGGAGTTATTAGTACTCAAGATTGGGGTTATCACCTTTACTACAAAAAGTTGGTAAAACCAACAATGTGATTCAATGTCACAGGTATGATATATTTCATATTTGATTATTCTTAAGTGCAGCCTTAGTTATAAACCCGGGTTATATGTTGGGTATTATGACCCGTCCGACGGTAAACCGCCAGGACACTTTAAACTTGTTGTATGCAAAAACATGTTTGTTAAATCGTCCTGGCTTTGGACTATAAGTCGCCAGTATATATATATATATATATATATTTGGATTGCGCCATTGGAATCATGCGCTTATAAATCATTGGGTTATATTATTCAAATAGCCAAACTTGGCTGAATTTTCATTATGATATTGAATGAATAAGGTTTTCACCGGATTATATTATCTTGAATAGCCAACATGGCTGGATTTTTATGGTTATTAATAACCGGTATTATTAAGTTTTCAAAGTCGCTTTAGCGCAGTGTCTATTATTTTATCAAAGGATATGATTTATTCTACAATGGAAGGAATAGTCTCGAGTCGCTGCAGGCTTACAACCCGGCACTTGGGGGCTACATTATTCAAATCGAGATTACATGCAAGTCTCATGTCGCTGCAAGCATGCATCATGACACTTGGGGGCTAATGCAAAGTCATTTTTACTAGTCTTATTGAAGACCCGACTCATCATATTATAATGAGCCGGCCCTTGGGGGCTACCAATTGCTCCTGTCAACAATTCAAGGTACACAAGTTTTCGTCCATAATATTGAAGGATCCATTGCTTAGTTGGTAAAGCACAGAGCTCTTAACCTTGTGGACGTGGGTTCAAGCCCTACGATGGAAGCTACGTTATAAGATGTTATTTTCATTGAACTATATATCAAGTCCCGGTTCAGTATTATCTTACTAAGCCGGCCCTTGGGGGCTACACATCACTGCTAAAATCTACATAATTATATTTACAAAGTTCCTGCTCATTATATTATAATGACCTGGCCCTTGGGGTTACACTGATTGAAGTTTTTATAAGCAATTACAAGTCCCAGGTTGCTGCAAGCATGACAACCCGGCACTTGGGGGCTACATATATGGAGTATCCAGTTTATATGATTGAGATGAACAAACCGGACTTCTTCAAGGTTGAAACACTTATTGGAGCAAGTCTTAAGTTGTCACTATGTTCTCCTCTTAAGACTTGGGGGCTACAGGTATTATGCATATAAAGGAGGAACATCTTCATTTTATCAGTTTTGAGCAAATCAGGAAGATCAATTACATGACCCGGTGTCGACAACAATTATGACCCGGTGCCATTAATATTTATAAACCAGCCATTTTGGTAATATTAAACCGGCAAGTTTTACATCTTCAAACCGGCTGAATATCAGATAAGTATTTCAAGACCCATATTTCTTAAACCGGCGCTTTGGAAGCTGACTCAAGTGGATTATTCTTCACAATATTTCTCTATGAGAAACCAATGTCAACAAATTGAGTATGAAGCTGGCTTGTTAACCCGGATTTTCTAGAAGGAGGAAATGACAAGGATTTAAGGATCATCAGATGCCGGTTTACAAGAATTCTTAACCCGGAGCATAATCTGTCAAATTTGCTCTTGTGTTTATTTTACAAGATCAGTTTAACACGGATAAATCCAAATTAAACTGGGGGCTAATGTCGGGGATATACCTCGCAGCGTAAACCGGCTGGAAGTATAACCCGGCTGACACTTGGCGGTTTACTTGAGATCCGGCTGACACTTGGCGGTTCACTGGCGACCTGCCCTGACCTGGCGGTTTACAAGCAACCCGCCTGGTCATTATGGCTCACTTGTGACCCGGCGGGCGGGTCAGATGGATGACGAGGACCAAGGCCCAGAAGGCCGGTTCACGTTTAAATGGTGGGCCGGTTTATGAGGAAAGCATAAGGAATATTCCCTTGCAAAGGAAGCAAGACTAGGACTCCACTTGTAATAGAGTAATTCTAATCCTAATAGGACTAGTCATGTAAACCGCCCCTTCGACATATATAAGGAGGGGCAGGGCACCCCAAGAGGTACAAGATTGACAAGTTCCACAAGTTGGACAAGTTAGGTTTAGACAATAGCTCTCGAGATGAGCACTCTTGTAACCGTGATCATCATCATCAATATCAATGAAGCAGGATGTAGGCTTTTACCTCAACTGTGAGGGGCCGAACCTGGGTAAAACATCGCGTCTCTCATCCCGCTCAACCCCTCTCAAGCTACCACATAGATGCGTTGGCCTCGCGACTAAGTCCTGACACTAAGGACATCTGCCGTGACAATTCCATGATAGTTAACCACCGAGGTTAATACGGTGGATCAGGCTCAACATGGTGCGGAAGTGGCGCGGCTACGTGAGGAGATAACGCAAGCCAAGGAAAACCTAGCAGCAGAGGATGTCAGGATAGCAGCAGAGCGGACGGCTTTGGATGCTCGAGCTCAGCAGATTCAATTAGAGGCTTTCCAACTTACGATGAATCTGAACGCATCTAACGAGGTCATGAGGAGGAGGCACCAGAAGGCTCAATCCCGTCTGCCTCCAGCTTATGATCCTCAAAATCTCTTCTGCACACCTGGAGACGGCCCTAGTAAACCGCCGGAGGCAAACCAGATTATAACACCCAGAGCTGGGACGCCGGTTCAGCCCCGGGTGATGGAACCTCCTCGCATGAATACTGATCCGCCTCGTTATATATCGACACCACCGGGTCATTTTTCTAACCCTTTGGAGAATCTGATCGCTACGTCGGCACGTTTGGCGCTCTCTCGGTGGAGGGCGACTCTCCGATGGCGATCGAAACGCGAAGGGTCAGGGAACTTCTTCATACGGCTCTGGCACAACAGGAGGCATACTCTTATAGTCAAGACAGGATTCATTTGACCCCTCGCCCAAGCCGGAGCCCGAGTTATAGCAGACATATGGATTCGGCAGCTGTGTCAAGCAATGCCCAGCGTCGTAACCAGCCAGGTGGGCATAACCTGACACATGTTGGAGCTCCTAACTTGATCGATCAAGACATAATACGTCAAGAGGCTGAGCGGGCGGTTCAGCAGGCGGCTTATCAATCTTTTCCGGTTTATCCAACGGCTTCTATTGAGGCAGGCGTGGCCACGAGAACCGGCGGTGTCCCTTGTTTGGTGCCGGCTCTACGTAATGAGCGTTTGCCCAAGGATTTCAAGGGGCCTTGAAAGGTGCCAAATTATACAGCTGATTTGCAGCCTGGAGCATGGATTGAAAGCTATGAGATGGCCATGGAGCTGTTGGAGGTCAGTGATGCGGCGATGGCCAAGTCCTTCACCATGATGTTGGATGGAACGGCCCGCACTTGGTTGAAGGGGCTGCCACCTAATTCCATTGGTTCATGGGCAGAGTTAAAGGCCCGGTTTATCCAGAACTTCAAAGACACATGCAAGCAACCCATGTCAATTGTGGATTTGACTAATTGCAAGCAAGAGGAAGGTGAGTCCACGACCCATTGGGTGCGCCGGGTCAAGGCCATAATACATTCATCCGATAAGATGGATGCCGGCTCTGCAGTCTTAATGTTGGAGAAAAATTGTTGTTTATGCCTATAAAACAGAAGTTGGGGCGGCTCAAGCGTGATTGTAACGACATGGGTCAGCTCATGGAGGCTCTGGTCAAGTACGCCGATTCTGATAGTACTAAAGATCCTGAGTCTGGCGAGGATAAGACAGGGAAGGGAAAGAAGAACGGCAATGCCAAGGGTCATCAGCATAATCCGGTGAATCAAGGAGGCAATAAACGTAAGGCTGACGGTAGTTTGGATTTTCTGGCTAACGCCAACGCACAAGGCAACAATCAATGGCGTAAGGGGAGGCCGCCTCCTCAGTCCGGCGGGTCAGGTCCCACTCTTGAGCAGTTATTAAACGAGCCCTGTCCAAGGCATGGTAATTAGCAAAAACTGGCCACTCACCTATGGAAGGATTGTATGATCATGAAGGCTTTCAAAAACTCTAACATGTTCGACGGCAATCATGGGCCGGGCAGCGGCTCAGGTGGCGGTGGTTTTCATGGCTCGGGCGATGGTTCAAATGCCGGCTTTCAAGGCTCTCAAGGAGGTCAAGGTGGTCATAATCAACAATCTGGCCAGGGAGGTCAGAGTAACAACAATCGGGTTATCAGAGCAATCCAAAGCAGCTGAATAGTGGACAATATCATGTGTTCACCACTAGTTTGTGCAAACGAGACCTGAAACTTCATAAAAGGGTTGTGAACACAGTTGAGCCGGTAGTTCCTTGTTATCTGAGATGGTCGGGGCAGCCTATTATATGGAGTAGGGAAGATCACTCTCCCCGGGTTGACAATTCGGGTCACCTGCCTCTAGTGGTGGCACCTCAGGTTGGTGGATATAAGTTCACTAAAGTGCTTATGGATGGGGGCAGTAGCATCAACATCTTGTATTATGAGACTTTCTGACGTATGGGGTTGACTGATAAAAACCTTAAGACGTCCAACACTGTGTTCCATGGAGTGGTGCCTGGTAAGTCGGCATATCCAGTGGGTAAGATTGAGTTGGATGTGGCCTTTGGAGATGAGCATGATTCCAGGGTAGAGAAGTTAACCTTTGAGGTGGTCAAAATCAAGAGCCTGTATCATGCCCTGTTTGGACGACTGGCTTATGCAAAATTTATGGCACGACCGTGTTATGTTTATCTGCAGCTCAAGATGCTGGGTTATAAAGGTACTATCACAGTACATGGGAGTCGGAAGATAGCCTTAGAGTGTGAGGAAGGCGATGCTGCTTACGCGGAATCTATTTGCGCGACGGAGGAGTTAAAGTTCTACAAAGACAATGTTGACCTGGCAGACATAACATCTTTCAAGAAGCCAACTACCGAACATGAGCCGGCGCTCAAGTTTAAGTCAGCGGATGATACCAAGATGATTGATTTTGTTCCTGGCGACTCATCCAAACAATTTATTATCAGTGCTAATTTGGATCCCAAATAGGAAGGCGCGCTCATTGAGTTCATCCGTGAGAATCGAGACATCTTTGCATGGAAACCTTCTGACATGTTGGGTGTACCGAGAGAACTCACTGAGCACACTCTTAATATTGATCCGAAATTTAAGCCGGTCAGGCAGTTTCTTTGGCGGTTTAATGAGGAGAGGCGTAAAGCTATTGGTGAGGAGGTGGCCCGGCTCTTGGCGGCCGGGTTTATTGTTGAAGTTTTTTACCCAGAGTGGTTGGCTAACCCGGTGCCTGTACTAAAAAAGAACGGCACCTGGCGCATGTGTGTGGATTATACAGACTTAAACAAAGCTTGTCCGACTGATCCATTCGCTCTCCCTCGTATTGATCAAATCATCGATACTACGGTGGGTTGTGAGCGTTTGAGCTTTTTGTATGCTTATTCTGGTTATCATCAGATCAAGATGGCAGTTAAGGACCAGGAGAAGACGGCTTTTATTACTCCGTTTGGAGCCTTCTGCTATGTGTCTATGCCTTTTGGGCTTAAGAGTGCCCAGGCGACTTATCAGCGGTGTGTGCAGAACTGTCTTCACAATCAGATTGGGCGCAATGTTCATGCTTATGTGGATGACATCGTAGTAAAGTCCAGAGAGAAGGAAACCTTGATAGATGATTTGAAGGAAACCTTGATAGATGATTTGAAGGAAACCTTCAATAACCTCCGGGTCTACAAAATGATGCTTAACCCGGCCAAGTGTGTTTTTGGAGTACCAGCAGACAAGCTTTTGGGTTTTCTGGTTTCTAACAGAGGCATCGAGGCTAACCCGGAGAAGATCAAAGCAATAACCTCTCTTGCTAAACCGACGTGTATCAACAATGTTCAGCGTCTGGCGGGTCGCATTGCTGCTTTAAGCTGGTTCATAATCCGGCTAGGGGAGAAGGCTATACCGTTATATCAGATGATGAAGAAGACAGATGACTTTGTCTAGAGAAATGCTGCTAATGCTGCCTTTGAGGATTTGAAGAGACAACTTGCTGAGCCGCCAGTCCTTGCTGCTCCTATTGATAAGGAGCCATTATTATTATATGTGGCCGCTAATGCCCGTGCTGTTAGCGTGGCCATTGTAGTGGAGCGCACGGAGGCTGGCAAAGAATATCCGGTTCAACGGCCGGTTTATTACGTTAGTGGATTGCTTATTGAGTCCAAGCAGAGGTATCCACACTGGCAGAAGCTTGTTTATGGGGTTTTCATGGCAACCCGAAAGCTTAAGCAATATTTCCAGGGTCATCCCATTATTGTGGTTAGTTTTGCGCCTTTAGGAGATATCATTCAAAATAGAGAAGTCACGGGACGAGTCGCCAAGTGGGCCGTTAAACTTGGGTCTCATGGTTTAAAGTATGTGCCACGCACTGCCATCAAATCTCAAGCGCTGGTGGACTTCATTAATGATTGGACAGAGTTGTATATGCTTGAAGAGAAGCCAGACAACACATATTGGACGATTCATTTTGATGGGTCCAGGAAATTGGAGGGCTCGGGGGCTGGAGTTGTTTTGACTTCCCCTCGAGGTCACAAATTTTGTTATGTGTTGCGGTTGATGTTTACTTGTACTAACAACCCAGCTGAGTATTAGGCCTTACTCCATGGTCTTCGAATGGCTAAAGAAATGAGTTTAAGCCGGGTAAGGTGCCTTGGCGACTGAGATTTGGTGGCTTAGCAAGTATCAGGCAAGTGGGACTCCAAGGATCCTCTCATGGCGGTTATCGCCGTGAGGTTGACGCTATTGCTGGACACTTCAAGGGTTATCAAGTGGAGCACATTGACCGCAGAAAGAACGAAGCGGTTGATGCTTTAAGCCGGTTGGGATCTTAGCGTAAGCCGGTGCCTCCTAACACTTTTTCGATGTTCTGCATAACCCTTCTGTAAAGTTGCCTACAGAGGAAGACTTGGCTGTTCTAGACACGGAAGCACAATTTGTGGCTGCTCTTCACATCATTCCAAATTGGACATTGTCATATTTGGCTTATATGACCCGGAGCGAGTTGCCTGAGGATGAGACCTTGGCTAGACGGATAACCCGGTGGTCTAAGTCAATGACAATTGCCAATGGCGAGTTGCATCATTGCAGTGTCACTGGGGCATTTCAACGTTGTGTTTCTCCTGAGGAAGGTCAAGAAATTCTTCGTGAAATCCATGAAGGGGATTGTGGCCATCATGTCGGTGCAAAGTCTCTTGTAGCCAAAGCATTCCGTCATGGTTTTTACTGGCTGACGGCTCACGCTGATGCGGAGGACCTGGTTAGTAGGTGTGACGGTTGTCAAAAATTCTCACGACGGATGCACGTACCGGCTCAGGAATTACGGATGATTCCAATTACTTAGCCATTCACAGTCTAGGGCTCGATATGGTTGGACCTATCAAAAGATCCAAAGATAAAAAGACACACCTTTTGGTGGCAGTTGACAAATTCACAAAGTGGGTTGAGGCAGAGCCGGTTAGTAAGTGTGATGCAGCCACAGCGGTTCAATTCATGAAAAAAGGTGATCTTTTGCTTCGGCTTTCCACATAGCATTATAACTGAGAATGGTACTAATCTGTCCAAGGGCGCTATGGAGGAATTTTGTCAACGTGAACATATCCGGCTTGATGTTTCATCAGTAGCTCACCCCCAATCTAATGGTCAAGCTGAGAGAGCAAATCAGGAAATCTTAAAAGGTCTCAAGCCCCGGCTTATGGTTCCTTTACAATGGACGCCGGGTTGTTGGGTGGAGGAATTACCCTCGGTGATATGGAGCATTAATACTACCCCTAACAGGTCTATGGGTTATACGCCTTTCTTCATGGTTTATGGAGTAGAGGCAGTCCTGCCCAGTGATATCCGTCATGACTCGCCCCGCGTGGCGGCTTACGTTGAAGCTGATAACGAACAAGCCCGTCAGGATGCACTTGACCTATTAAATGAAGAGCGTGACTTAGCAGAAGCTCGCTCGGCGATTTACCAAGAGGACCTGCGTCATTATCACAGTCGTCGGGTTAAGTCAAGAACCTTTCAAGAAGGTGATTGGTGCTCCAGCTCATCCAGGATCAGTCTGATGCGCACAAGCTATCCCCACCTTGGGAAGGACCCTTGTGGTCAGCAAGAACTTGAACAACGGGTCATACTACCTTATCGATGTTCGAGAGCACAAAGACTCACGTAAGTCGGAGGAGGAGACCCGCCGGCCATGGAATATTGCTCATCTTCGGCCTTACTACACTTGAGCCACTGGCTCTCGTAATGTACATACTTTGATGTTGTATATATTATGATAAGTAATAAAGCAGGACCTCTATCCTTTTCATCCTCAACGATCACATGTCTTTATTATTCTAATCATAAAACGACCAATTGGGGGCTGATCGTATTCAAATTTAGCTTAACCCTCTCGGTACGGCTCATGATCGTATTCAAATCTAGCCGCTAAACCTCATGATCACTAGGGGGCTTCCTGTTCAAACATAGGTCATATTCGAACCAAAGAGAACATGGCTGTCGGTACCCTTTTGATCGGCACACTGCCAAATTCACTAGGGGGCTTCCTGATTGTATTCGAATCATAGCTCAACCCCTTTGGCTCCAACGTTGATCGTATTCGAATCAGCATCGTTAAAAAACTCTCAAGGTCATTTGGGGGCTTCATGTTCAAACATAGGTCGTATTCGAACCAAACAGAACATAGTTGTCGGTACCCTCTTGATCGGCGCAATGCCAAAGCCACTGGGGGCTACATGATCGTATTCGAATCCTAGCTTAACCCCTTTGGAACGGTTTATTGATCATATTCAAATCAGAAGCCTCAATTTTTTTTCTATTTTGTCTGTTTTATCTAAAGTTTTTTGCAAACAATCTTTTGAGTTTGTCTTGAGACTTTTTAATCATATTTGAAGTGTCTCATGAGTGGCTTCTATTTAACCCGGCTTGACCTTGTTCAATAAATTGCCAGCGTCTAACAATCATCATATGTGTGGAAGTGTCGGCTTCTACAGGAATGGGCTATCACCCTTACTGCATAGGTATCATAAACCGGCAATACAATTCAATATCACAGGTATGATATTGTTTATCAATGATTATGTTTAAAGCCGGCCCTGGTTTTTGACGTTAAGTTACCAGGGTATATGTTATTAAACATCTATGCAGGGTTTGTAGAATTATGATTTATATAAATGTTTAAGTCCGAACTCATCATTAAAATTGCTGCTTCAAAATTATCATTCCTTCTGGATTTTCTCAAAGGGTATAAGCCCCCAGGAAGCAGATTCAAATTCTTATGATGGATAAATAAGTGGCATAATATGCATGATGTCATAACAGAGCAAGGAGTTTAAAGTGCTAGCCTATTACAAGGCATTTGGATCCAAAAAAGGATCAAACTATTTTTCTCGCACAGCAGATGATAAGTTCAACCGGTGCATGACCCAAGGCCTGGCTAGCTTGATGGTTGTGGCTCATCCCTCACCAGTTCGTCCTCCTCCGCCGTTTGGAGATTGGTTTTGGTCCAGTCAAAGCCACGTAGGGCGATAAATTCAGCCTCATCATCTATCAGACCAGATGGGTCAATCTCAGGGGCGAAGATGTGCTTACGGCTTGGTGGGAGTAAGTCCATCACTTTGTATGAAGGCGTCACTATCTTCTTATTTTCAATATCAAAACCTGGCTGATATTTGTTAAGATCGGTGTCTTCAACAAGGCTTGTAGCACACGGGCGAATTTCTTTCACGCAGGCTGCAAAGTCTTGTTGGTCAAAAGGTGTTCCATCTTCCTTGAAGCTAGGATACCCCTTGATTACATCTACCGGGTCAAGCTCTAGCATCCAGGCTTTAGAATGTCTTAAAGCCGACACAGGTCTGGCTCTAGCGCAGGATCGCTTGATTTCTTGGAACCTAGCAGGGAAGACTGATAGCTTCTTCAAAACATCGCTCAATAAGTTTGGCTCTTGATTCACTAGGGAGATAGTTGCAAGAATCCGTTGAGCTCCAGTGTACAACTGCTCCACGAGTGTGTAAACCGCCTTCAGCTTTATCAACGGATCTTGGTTCAAATTGCTGCTCCTAGGGCCTGTATAGATTATATAATGAGTTAAGCGGTGGATTATATCATAAGGACAATGATTCAATTTGAGTAATTGACAGCATGACTCACCAAAGATGACGGAGACCATCTGAGACACACGGTTTTTAAACCGGTGAGTTCAGCGGTAACTTTTTCTAGAGCCGCCTCAGCTTTTTCGGCACGATGGATCAAGGTAGTTTTTTCTTTGGACCAAGTTTCTTTTTCTGCACTGAGGGTGGTCTTCAGCTTCTCTGTTTCAGATATACTAGCCTGCAATTTGGATTCAGCCTGTTGGGTCTCTATTTCCTGAGCTGCCAGCCGATTCTTTATCTCAGCCAGTTGAGAATCCAAGTCAGTTATGGCGGACTGCAGATAGGCACATATGTGTCAAAGTTTATTCCAATAGAGGTCATAATGATTAAAGTCCCAAGCACTTTGCAAAGCAATACCACTTGGCACTTGGGGGCTAATGTCTGCCAAAGTAATTCTTAAATACAGAAATGACTCTTTTAAAAAGTCCCAAGTGTTTTACAGGTAACAACGCTTGGCACTTGGGGCTAATGCATGATATTCAGAAAGTTTTTTCCCTCTTGAGCCAGATGACAATTTTGGTTTTGATTGGTCCAAGAAAGTTATAAAGTTAAAGTACCGGCTCATTCGTGATGAATTAAGCCGGCCCTTGGGGACTACAAGTGCGAAATTATGCTAATCAGATAAATCTAGTTAAACATTTTTAAACCGGACTTGGGGAAAATCTAGGACAGAACATCAACCTATATCACAAGTCTACATATCATTCAGGTTTATCGTAATCAGGAAACTTCGGGGGCTGGCAGAGCATATAAAGTAATTAAAGTCGGAGAGCATACCTCATATTTTAGTTGCAGCTGTTTGACCATCTCAATTTTAGAGTCACGGCTGGAATGCACGTGACTAAGGTAGCCAGATAGCATGTCACTAATACTCAGGTGAGCATAGTGAGAGATGTCAAACTGCACTCTTTGCTTTTCCAAACCTCTTGCTTGGCGGAGTGTCTGGCCAGCACAATTGGGTTGCCCGGCTCAACAGATCTACTACCAGTGATTAGAACATCATTGTCATAAGTCGCCGACGGGTTAGCTGAGCTTGACGGTTCTGCAATAGATGGATTGAGAACGGGTTTGTCAGCAGACGGCTCAGGAGGGTCTGATTAAACGCTCACAACAAGATCTTCTGGTGCTTCAGGTTATCCAGGGGCAGGAGTCGATAGTGCCGGTTCAGCAGCTTTTGGGTCTTCAGTCGACTTAGCTACCCTGGCCTTTTTGGGCTTTGCTTGACCACTAAGAAGAATTTGATGAGTCAGTATAATGATACGGACATAAAGATGCAGAAGAAGGATAACTATCTTTACCTAGGGGTAGTCTTGAAAGCCGGAAGTTGAGTTTGTGAAGAATCACCAGAAGAACGAGAGACCTCCTGCAAAAGTGAAATCACAGTTAAAAGAGCAAGGAAATAGATCCATTGATAAAGGCAAAAGTTAAAGGTGAAAGAAACCTCATTCTGGCGTTTCTGAGGAGTTTTCGGTAAGCCGGAGGGCAGATCATTGTCGTCACTGGTCCGGGTCAGATGGCGGCTCTCATGTTGCTGTTTTTTCAAAAGAAAATGAGGATCTAAATAAGCCAAGGGGTGTGAAAACCTTACTTTCCGGGTTACCAGTCGAGGTTTCTGTCTTGGCAAAGGTTCTGAATCGGAGGAAATAATTACCTCTTCTTCTACTGCCTGGCTGGCCCCCGTGTCATCTTGGTAATAGTCAGTGTCAATAAGGTTGTTAAAAAACAGGCCAAGAGAGTCAAGGGCTACCTCCGACTCAGAGGCGTCATCCAGCTTGAGGAGATCAGAAGCAGTTGGTTTCTTTTTGGGTTTTCTGGTTGTCTTCTTGGCGGCTCTTACGGCGACTCTAGCTTTTTTGGCAGCCTCATGATCATATTTGGCTTTCCAAAACTCAGATTTAGCCTGTAGGAAAATAATAGGTTGAAACTCAAGCAAAAACTTAACTACTGAAGAAAAAGGAGTCAAGGGAATTTACCTCTGGTGCCGGGTTAAGTTTGAAGAAAGGATTCTATCCAACTTTATTGCAGTCTTCATATTTGCTGTTTACAAGGGTGGTTGACATTTCAACGATGGCTTGTTCAGTCAGACGTAGAGAGCTATGGCGTAACGGATCATCTGCTCCTCTGGTGTAGTTGTACATCAAGTCAGATCGACGACTTAGAGGGATGATCCGCCATGTGATCCAACAATGGATCAAGTCAACTCCAGTTAAGCTGTTTCCTAACAGGGCTTGAACCCTTTTGATGGTTGGGATGAGTTTCTTATGTTCAGCGGCAGAAAGCTTATCAGGGAGTGAAAACTTAGCGTCAAGACGCTCAACATGATAACCCGGCATTGGTTTTTCATCAGCTGGCGACGTGTCTTGGCAATAAAACCAACTTTGGTTCCAGTTCTTGGGATGGCTTGGCAAGACTACTAAAGGAAGGACAACATCCCGTCTGCGCTGAATCAAAATTCCACCAAGTTCCAAGCTGAGGCTGTTGGTCCATTCATTCTGGCAGTTCAAATAGAAATACTCTCTAAAGAGTTGAACAGTAGGTTCTTCTTGAAGATAAGCCTCGCAAAGAACTTGGTAATTGCAGATGTTTGATATGGATTTGGGTCCAAGATCTTGTGGATGAAGCTTGAAAAAAATGCAGAACATCTCTGAAGAATTTTGAGCCGGTGGTGAAAAACCCCGCTTCATATGATCAGTAAAGACGATGACTTCACCATCCTTGGGCTGAGGTCTTTCTTTGGCCGGGCTAGGGGCGCGATAAGACATAATGCTCTTCTCCGGTAAATACCCAATGGTAAAAAAATCCTTCAGAGTGGCGTCAGTGACTGTGGAAGGGACCCTGTTGCAAACTGTCGTCGTCTTTGGCGGCATGGTGAGAGGACAAGCTAAAAAGGAAGTAATTTGCCGGTTCAAGTTAAATGGTGGAATCACAGGTTAATGTTTTGCAATAAAAATGCGTAATGGTGGCTTAAATAAGGGCTAATGATATATGAAGGAAAAATGATTCGGCATGATAAGCCGCCATGACTAAAGGTATTCAAAAGTTGCCATCGACAAAAAATTAGCTAAGTAGTGAGATAAACAAGTTTCACAGGCTGTTACTACCATTTTGGATCAAGATTGTTCAAGAAAGGAAAATAAATCTAGACCTAAAAAACCAGTACAGAGGAGTTCATCAGTTCTAAGGAGGCCTTTGTACAAGAAAAGGGGATCTACTAGCATCTGAAATGGATGCGAAGCAGCTACCGCATGAGTTCCATACTTCTTTTAGATCAAAAGAGGATGCGGTGGAGAAACTACAAAGAATCCGTGATGAACAGTGAAGAATACTGAAGAACTCTCAAACCCTAATGCGGATCTAAGGTGCAGAAAAGCAAAGACTTACGGACGCAGATCTACTACAGAGGGTCGCCGCCGTTCTCTGGACAAGCTTAGGTTGATGCAGCGGCCAAGGTTGAGGACGACGCTGAGCGCTGCAGCGGCGATGGAGTTCGAGCGTCAGAGGTTGCGAGAGGAAGAAGACGATGGGAAAGGGGATAATGAGAAGAAGACCGGTGGCGGCTATTTATAAGGAAAGACTGATAAGTGGGCGTGAAAAACGAGGGGGCCGAAACATGGTTATCCAGCTACCCAGGTGCCTCGATTCTCAGGACGATTATTAAAGATAAAGATCCGTTGGGATATGATTGAACAAAATATGAATTAATGGTAGGTGACGTCATGGCGGGTTATAAACTCTCGCGCAGATGAAGAGCAGAAGATTTTTTTCTAAAGTATTGAAGATTGACATGAACCAGTTCAAATCAATCTGGGGCCTAATGTTGGGGATATAACTATTAGTATGACCCGCCCGGGAGGGGCCGGGTTATACTTATGACGACTCATGAAGCCCAAGATGACTCATGGAGATGGCGGGTTAGCTAAGGGCCCAAGGCCCAAAGGGCGACTTAAGGCCCGTAGAGATAAACCGCCATATGTGTGTAACTTGTATTATAAGGCGGGAATAGAGAGAAACCGAGACAAAATTGTTTATGAGCCAGCCGGGACTCTGAGCCGCTGGGCGTCAACCTCTGTATATAAAGGGATGACCCGGCGGCGGTTCAGGGCAAAAAACATCACACTGAGAGCCAGGCTTAGCGTATTTGCTCCCTGGTTATCGAAACCCTAGCAATATCACCTCGAACTGGATTAGGCTTTTACCTTCATCGTAAGGGGCTGAACCAGTATAAACCCTCATGTCCTTTGTCCCGTTTTAAACCCTTTAAGCTTCCTAGTTGCCATGGCTCCACGATCAAGTCCTTCTTTGAGGACATCTGCCGTGACAATTCCACGACACTAGTGGGAATTTTTCATTATAGAACTTGGCTTGTATATTCCGATGATGGGCTTCCTCAATTGCCTGAGGTCTTGAGCAAGCAAGTTGGATGCACACCCACTTAGTTGTCATATTGAGCTTTCATACACTTATAGCTCTTAGTGCATCCGTTGCTTGGCAATTCCTACTCCTTGCATTGATATCAATTGATTGGCATCTCCATAGCCCATTGATTAAGCCACGTCGATGTGATACTTTCTTACTTTTTTTCTTCTCTATGTTTACCCCTATCATCATACTCTATTCCACCCATAGTGCTATGTCCATGGCTTGCGCTCATGTATCGCTTGGGGGTTGAAAAAGTTGAAGCGCGTTAAAAAGTATGAACCAATCGCTCAACTTGTCATTGGGGTTGTGCATGATAAATGCTTTGTGTTAAGAAGGTGGAGCATGACAAGACTATATGATTTTGTAGGGATAACGTTCTTTAGCATTGATATTTTCGAACACATGGTTGTTTGTTGGGATGCCTGATTATTGATGTCTTTATGTCAAATTATAGACTATTTCTTTGAATCACTCGTGTCTTAATATTCATGCCATGATTAGATTACATGATCAAGATTATACTAGGTAGCATTCCACATCAAAAATTATCTTCTTAATCATTTATCTACTAGGACGAGCAAGTGTTAAGCTTCCGGATGATGATACGTATCCACCGTATCTATAATTTTTTGTTGTTCCATGTCAATATTATACACTTTCACAAACTTTTGGCAACAATTATATGATTTATTGGACTAACATATTGATCCAGTGCCCAGTGACAGTTCCTGTTTGTTGCATTTTTTTTGTTTCACAGAATATCCGTATCAAACAAAGTCCAAACGCGATAAAACTTTACAGAGATTTTTTTGGAATATATGTGAACTTCTGGAAGAATAATCAATGCAAGATGGTGCTTGAGGGGCCCACTAGGCACCAGGGCACACCAGGGGCCCAGACGCGCCTTGATCGGTAGTGGCCACCTCGTAAGGCAGTCACCGCCCTTCTTTCGCTGCAAGAAATATAATTTATGGATAGAACCCCCCTCACAATTTCAGCCCAATCGGAGTTACGGATCTCCAGAAAATTAAGAAACGTTAAAGGGTAGAAGATGGTAACATGTAACATCCCAATTTTCAATTAGGATTTTAATCATTAGGTCATCATATGCATCCATGATTCTTGCATTTTGAATTGGTTTTATTTCAACATTTTGATCCTAGAGGCCTTAAGCAACGCAAGAACCATGTGAGAGAGTTGGAGGTTTTCATAAAATTCCATTTTTGAATTTTCAAAATTGGCAATTGGATCAACGTGTTTTCTTATTTGAAATTATTTTTCCAATTAGTTCAAAATAAATAACATAATGAGAGAAGATAATATGACTTCTTCAAAATAGAGGAAATAATGGAAATTTAATTTTAAATAAATATATATATTTTATTTGATTTTATTTGGGTAAATTAGGGAAAATGTTCATGTTGTCCTAAATATTAGGATAGGACCGTGAAAATTATTTTTGGGATTTTAGGATTTTTATTTATTTTGTTTTTGGATTTATTTTTTGGCGAAATTATTTAAAAAAACAATCCTTTCGGACTGACTGGGCCGAAGCCCAGCCGGCCAGCCCCGCCGCCGTCGTGACCGAGGGGGACTCCCCTCGTCCTTCCCCCTCCGCCAAGCCGCCACCCCCTGCTCCTTAAAAGCCGCCTCCCGCCACCCCGTCCTCCTCACCAAGCCACCGCCGCAGCCCCGCATCTCACCGCCGCTGCTGCCGCACGCCACCCGTGCCGCGCCCCGCAGCCGCACGCCGCCCCGGGCCGCCTCTCGCCGACGTCGAAGTCGTGCCGCGCTGAACCCGCCGCCCTGCTCGCCGGAGTTCCCCGCCACCGCTGCCGTTCCCGATCTGCCGTCGGTTTTCGCCGAAAACCACCGAACCGGTAAAAACCGATCTAGTTCTATAGTTTTTCTCGGTTTTCTTTTAGATCGGTTTATTTTTATTCGGTTAGATTAAATAGTGAATGTTCGCCCGATTCATTTTATTAGCAAACAAATTCGTTCGTTAGTCTGTGTTAGCGGACGTTCGTTCATTAGATTTTTCTTTTCTGTTTATTTTCGGCCAGGGACCTATCTGCAAATAGTTTTGTAACACCCCGTATGTAACCTGCCATATTTGTATTCCAACTCTTGCCATTTCCGGCACTAAGTTATGCTATTTCCTCATTGTCGGGTTTTTGTCTTCGTGTGCTTTTGTCTTTGTCATGCATCTCATATCATGTCATCATGTGCATCCCATTTGCATACATGTTCGTCTCATGCATCCGAGCATTTTCCCCATTGTCCGTTTTGCATTATGGCGCTCCTATGTCCTCTGGTATCCCTTTCTACCTCTTTTCGTGTGCGGGTATTAAACGTTCTCAGATTGGAGTGAGACTTGACAAGCGGCCTTGGTTTACTACCGGTAGACCGCCTGTCAAGTTTCGTGCCATTTGGACTTCGTTTGATACTCCAACGGTTAACCGAGGAGCCGAAAAGGCCTCGTGTGTGTTGCAGCCCAATACCCCTCCAAAGTGGCCCAAAACCCACCTAAACCCCCTCCATCATCTAGGTCGTTCGATCACGATCGCGTGGCCGCAAACCGTGCTCAATTTGGAGCCTCCTAGCTCCTCCTACCTATAAAAAGGCCTCTCCCTCGAAAATTCCGGATCCCTTCCAACCCTAGACCTAGCCCCGCTCCTCTCCGCGCGGCCGGACACGTCCGTCCGCGCCGGACGCCACCGCCGCCGCCAATCACACGCTGCCATGTGGCGCGCCGCCGCCCTCTCTGCCGCCGGCCCGGGCGAGCCCGAACCGCCCCCCCGAAGCCCGTCACCGCCCCCGCGCCTCCTCGCCTCTTCTCCGCTGCCGCGTTGTCAGCCGCGCCGCCTGGCTCCCTTCCCCACCGGCGCCGCGCCACCTCGTCGCCGGTGGCCGCCGCCCCGCGCCGCCCCGACCCGCCGCCACATCGCCTCGCCTCGCCGCCGTCCCGCGACCCTCCTCTCCAGCGTCCCCCTGCTCCGGCGACCTCAGGCCCCTCTTCCTCGACTCTGACGAAACTTCGGCGAGCGCCTCGTCATCCGTGCTGATCCGGATCTGGATCTAGAAAAAAAACCTAGCGGTTGACTTTTTGTCCAACTCCTAGTAATTTTTGCATATTTTCATCATGTCATATCTCTGCAT
This sequence comes from Triticum aestivum, assembly GCF_018294505.1. Classification (NCBI taxonomy): domain Eukaryota; kingdom Viridiplantae; phylum Streptophyta; class Magnoliopsida; order Poales; family Poaceae; genus Triticum; species Triticum aestivum. Next base: position 268,765,217 of record NC_057812.1, read on the forward strand.
CCGTGGCTCCGTTTTGGGCGTGTAGCATATCAAATTGTTCGTCTCCACGAGTACTTCATTTCATTACATTGCACCATATTCTTTTGAGCTCATCTTGATGCCCTAAATGCTGTTGCAAGAGTGCTAGTTTATATTAGTTTCAGATCCTTATCAATAATTGGACTTTTGTCATTTTTGCCATGATTAATGTGTGCCTCCTATGAACTTGAGCCCTACATGTGATTTGAAGTATGCCATGTCATCTTTACAGGGGTGTATGCCATGTATTTTTGTGATCTTTGTGGTGACTAGCACAAGCATGCAAAGTAGTTCTCGTAATGTTGCTGATTTCAGGGACTTAGAAATCTTCTAAGTCTTTGCCATGTCATTATTTTTATGCCATGTATTCATGTTGCTACAGAGTGATCCATGACTCTTTTGAGCATGATCAATAAGGATGTTTTGTACATATTGTTGTGCTCTATCCATCCATGTCTTTGTTTGCAATTATGGAGCACCCTAGCTTGACTCAATCGAGCTCTACTTTTGCTATAAAATGTTCCTGGCAGAATGTTTACGTGTTAAACATTTTTGCCGAGCTTGTTGTAGTTGATCCATGTATGCTATGATGTTGCTCTTGCCATGTTTTAGCTTCTATGCCATGTCTACTTTCTGGGTGTATGCTTAGTTTGTCATGCAATGCCTTGTGGTGAGTGCATCGACCTCGTATACATGCCTACTTAATATCTGTTTTGCCATGTTCCAGCTTTCTACTAAGTCAGAATCTGTTAACGATAATTGCTATGTTCACATGGTTGCCATTGTATTTTCTGATCCCTTTTGGCTTATGGTCAGTAAGGGACTTTTGTTGTATGCTTTGAGTAGCTTCATGCCATGCCTTTCTTTTCCATGATATGTTCCTGTAGCATGTTGTTATCTTGCTTGAAACATCACTTCCTCATGTTAAATTCCTGGCATGTTATTTTCACTAAGTCTGTGACCCGATATCTTTTGCACTTTTGCCATGCTTGTTTAAACCTGCTATTGAGTGAATTAGCCATAGCTCAGTGTTCATCTTTTGTCAAGCATCTTGAGTGGATCCCTGCCATGTGATTTGTTGTCATGTTAGAGTGCAGTAGCTTGTTGTTCTTGATGCCTTTAGATGGCCTCGTGCTGTTAATCGCAGATCGGTGCCATATTTGTTTTGCTTGTCATTTGCAAACCGCGCATCTGATTCCGGTGATCTTTATATCGATTTCGACCGAAATCAACTCCTCTTTCTAGTGGCACTCTTAGTTTTCCAAGTTGAGGCCAGGTTCAATCTTTCCTTTCCGAAGCATGCATATGCATCGCATATCGCATCCCGCATATCATGCCATGTTCGCATCATTGTTGCTTGTGCATTGCACGTGGTTGATTGTGTCTCCCTTTGCTTGTGTTCTTGCTTGGGTAGAGCTGGGAGACGAGTACATGATCGAGGAACCCATTGAGTACGCTTACGAGGATCAAGCTAACGTCAACTCGGAGAACTTTGCAGGCAAGATGACCATACCCTCGAAATCACTACTATCTTTGCTTGCTAGATGCTCGCTCTATTGCTATGCCTATGCTACGATACCTACCACTTTCTTATCATGCCTCCCGTATTGCCATGTCAAACCTCTAACCCACCATGTCCTAGCAAACCGTTGTTTGGCTATGTTACCACTTTGCTCAGCCCCTCTTATAGCGTTGCTAGTTGCAGGTGAAGATTGGAGTTTGTTCCTTGTTGGAACATGTTTATTGTTGGGATATCATTATATTATCTTGCCTATTTTAATGCTTCTATACACTTGGTAAAGGGTGGAAGGCTCGTCCTTATGCCTGGTGTTCTGTTCCACTCTTGCCGCCCTAGTTTCCGTCAGACTGGTGTTATGTTCCTTGATTTTGTGTTCCTTACACGGCTGGGTTATAATGGGAACCCCTTGACAGTTCGCCTTGAATAAAACTCTCCCAGCAATGCCCAACATTGGTTTTACCATTCGCCACCTAGCCTTTTCCCTTGGGTTTCGCGGACTCAAGGGTCATCTTTATTATTAAACCCCTGGGCTAGTGCTCCTCTGAGTGTTGGTCCAAACTGAGCTGCCTGCGGGGCCACCTCGGGGAAACTTGAGGGTTGGTTTTACTCGTAGCTAGTCTCATCCGTTGTGCCATGAGAACGAGATATGTGCAGCTCCTATCAGGATTTGTCGGCACATTCGGGTGGCTTTGCTTGTTTAGTTTTACCATTGTCAAGATGTCTTGTAACCGGGATTCCGAGTCTGATTGGATTGTCTTGGGAGAAGGAATATCCTTCGTTGACCATGAGAGCTTGTGATGGGCTAAGTTGGGACACCCCTGCAGGGATTTGATCTTTCGAAAGCCGTGCCCATGGTTATGGGCAGATGGGAATTTGTTAATGTCCGATTGTAGAAAACCTTAACCTTAACTTAATTAAAATGTATCAACAGAGTGTGTGGCCATGATGGTCTCTTTTTGGCGGAGTCCGGGAAGAGAACACGGTCTCATGTTATGCTTGAACGTAGGTTGTTCTAGGATCACTTCTTGATCATAGTTTCTCGAACGTGCCTTTGCCTTCTCTTCTCGCTCTCATTTGCGTATGTTAGCCACCATATATGCTAGTGCTTGCTGCAGCTCCACCTCATACCTTTTACCCTACCTATGAGCTTAAATAGTCTTGATCACGAGGGTGTGAGATTGCTGAGTCCCCGTGACTCATAGATTACTTCCAAAACCAGATGCAGGGACCGATGATACTGCTCCAGGAGATTCGACTGAGCTCAAGTGGGAGTTCGATGAGGACTCAGGACGATACTACATTTCCTTTCCTGACGATCAGTAGTGGTGCCAAGTTGGGGCGATCGGGAACTTTGTTGCATTTGGGGTTGTTCTTTATTTTGGTTCCATAGTCGGACCTTGATTGTATCTGGATGAATGTAATGATATTTATGCTATTGTGTGACGTGGCGAGTGTAAACCAACTATGTACCTCTTTTCCTTATTCATTACATGGGTTGTGTGAAGATTACCCCACTTGCGACATTGCTTACAATGCGGTTATGCCTCTAAGTCGTGCTTCGACACGTGGGAGATATAGCCGCATCGTGGGCGTTACAAGTTGGTAATTAGAGCCTTCCCCGACTTAGGAGCCCCCTGCTTGATCGAATCGTTGGCACTGTTGAGTCTAGAAAAATGCTTTGAGTAATTTAGGATTATACATATCGGAGAGTAGGATTGTTTTTACTCCTCAGTCCCTTCGTCGCTCTGGTGAGGCATCCTGACGTAGAGTTTTGACTCTTCTCTTCTCAAATTTCACTAAAAAAAATTTAGGATCACGCGGGTATCTTGGAATCGTTCCGATGGTTTTGTGATGAGAACATTGTTCTTGGTGCCTCGTGACATTTAGGGGTTGTGGTAGTGTCCCGGGGAGTTGAGCTCCGAGGTGTTGTCGTCACAATTTTATCATTGCAATTCTGTAATACCTGAGTTTCGCCGACATCGAAAATCTCTTTTATGCAGTTGTTGGTGAGATATCCTTGATGCCACCCAGTACTGGGGCGGGAGTTCGGGAGTATTGCCATAACTAGTATAACAGATGCTTTTCGAAGGTTGAGGTAAATGATTTCCGAAGGTTTCTTGGTTATGTGTTGAAGGATGGATACAACTGGATGTAGGATTTGCTAGCTTTGGGTGAGATATTTTGCTTCCCCTGTATCCCCAACACCTGATTGCATAACTGGAAAGGTTTGGGAGTTTCATAGGTGGGAATTCATGTAGCTCTAGTATTTCTTCCGCAGATATTTGGTTTGTGATTGGGTAATCCTCACCAAGTATTTGTTCTTGTCTGTACCTTGTTGTTTTGTTCATCTACCTCTATCTAAGTGGCTTCTCAATTTATGGAAGTGTGACCATTTCAATTGGAATGCATTCGTTCATTTTGTTCGGATGCTAAGACTATATGTTGCAATTTCAATCCAGTTGATTCAGCTTGAATATATGTCTGTCAAGATGCTAACGGATGTCACCCTTTTCAGGATGGCTGCTCCAACGCGTCAGAATCCTGAACCGCCACCACCACCTCCACCTCCGGAGGCATGGCAAGCTGTGATGGCTGCTACCAATGCCAACACGCAGGTGATCATGCAACTCTTGCAAGAGCGCAACCAAGGGAATCAAGGCCATGGAAACTTTCAAAATCAGTTTGCTACACTCAACCAGTTCCTCGCAAACCAGTCAAAGACCTTCAGCAACTGTGTCGAGGCAACAGACGCTGATGATTGGCTCGTGGATATCTGCAAGCATTTCGAGTGCAGCAACGTCAGGCCTGAGGACTTTGTCAAGTTTGCTTCATTCCAACTCAAAGACCAAGCTGCTGAGTGGTATCAGTAATACAAAGATTCTAGAGGAGGTCATGTGATTACCTGGGATGAATTCTGTCAAGACTTCAAAGCTCACCACATTCCTCAGAGTGTTGTTGAGAGCAAGCGTGAGGAGTTCCGCAACCTGAAGCAAGGCAGCTTGTCTGTTTACCAGTATAACATCATGTTCCAGAAGCTCGCTCGCTTCGCTAAGCAAGATGTCCCTGACGAGAAGAGCATGATTTATCAGTTCAGAGGTGGCCTCAGAGAAGATCTCCAACTAGCTCTCGTGCTTTTTGAGCCGCAGAAGTATGATGAGTTTTACAACATGGCACTGAAACAAGAGACTGCTCAGCTCAAGTGTGATGCTTCCAAGAAGCGAGTCAGGGATGCAACTCCTTCTTCTTCAAGTCAAGTGGCAACTAAGCAGAAAAAGTATTGGTTGCCTCCTCCTCCTCCATTCCGTCAGCCTTATCAGCAGAAGAGCAAAGGTGGCAATGGATCTTCCCACCCACCCAACCCAGGCTTTCAGAACAAGACTTCGTCTCATGCTCCAAAATCAAGTGCTCCGTATCACCGTCCGCTCTCGGCGGTCACGTGCAACAAGTGTCAGCAGAAGGGTCACTATGCCAACAAATGCTTCAATCAGAGGCGTCTTCCTCCTCCTCCTGTGAGATCTGCTAGCACCGCAGTGGTCAAGCATAATCCCAAGCACGCCAAGGTCAACATGATGAATGCAGCTCAGGCAGAGGACTCGCCAGATGTGATAACGGGTAACCTTCCTGTTAACGATATTCCTGCAAAAGTTCTTTTTGACGCGGGTGCTTCGCATTCTTTCATGTCATTCCCATTTGCATCGGAGCACAACTTTGGCACTAAGGCATTACCTAAAGCATTGCAAGTTGTTTCTCCGGCTAAGCGTTTGAGTTCTAGCATGATGGTCCCGGATATTTCTATCATGATGGGCTTCTCCAATGGTCCTTGGTAACTCGGATATTGATCTTATTCTCGGAATGGACTGGCTTTCTAAGCACAAGGCTCAACTTGATTGTGCTGCCAGACAGATTCAATTGACACATTCGTCTAAGGATGTAATTGTCTTTGCCGTTCGTGATAATATCATTCAACTGTTTTCTCTCAATGAGAAGGGCGAGTTGGATGCCATCTCTTAGATTCCAGTCGTTTGTGAGTATCAAGACGTCTTTCCAGAAGAGCTTCCAGGAATGCCTCCGCACCGGCCAGTTGAATTCATCATCGATCTTGAGCCTAGCATGGAACCTGTTTGCAAACGTCCTTACAAGCTTGGCGTGACGCCCCCGATTCAATCGTACACTAATCATACACACAAACGTGTACGATCAAGATCAGGGACTCACGGGAAGATATCACAACACAACTCTACAAATAAAATAAGTCATACAAGCATCATATTACAAGCCAGGGCCTCGAGGGCTCGAATACAAGAGCTCGATCGTAGACGAGTCAGCGGAAGCAACAACATCTTAGTACAGACATAAGTTAAACAAGTTTTCCTTAAGAAGGCTAGCACAAACTGGGATATAGATCGAAAGAGGCGCAAGCCTCCTGCCTGGGATCCTCCTAACTACTCCTAGTCGCCGTCAGTGGGCTGCACATAGTAGTAGGCACCTCCCGAGTAGTAGTAGTCGTTGTCGACGGTGGCGTCTGGCTCCTGGGCTCCAACGTCTGGTCGCAGCAATCGGGTATAGAAAAGGGGAGAAAAGAGGGAGAAAGCAACCTTGAGTACTCATCCAAAGTACTCGCAAGCAAGGAGCTACACTACATATGTATGCATTGGTATCAACTAGAATAAGGCTATTATATGTGGATTGAACTGCAGAAAGCCGGAATAAGGGGGGATAGCTAGTCCTTTCGAAGACTACGCTTCTGGCAGCCTCTGTCTTGCAGCATGTAGAAGAGAGTAGACTGAAGTCCTCCAAGTATCATCGCATAGCATAATCCTAACCGATGATCCTCCCCTCGTCGCCCTATGAGAGAGCGATCATCGGTTGTATCTGGCACTTGGAAGGGTGTGTTTTATTAAGTATCCGGTTCTAGTTGTCATAAGGTCAAGGTACAACTCCAAGTCGTCCTGTTACCGAAGATCATGGCTATTCGAATAGATTAACTTCCCTGCAGGGGTGCACCACATAACCCAACACGCTCGATCCCATTTGGCCGGACACACTTTCCTGGGTCATGCCCGGCCTCGGAAGATCAACACGTCGCAGCCCTACCTAGGCCCAACAGAGAGGTCAGCACACCGGTCTAAATCATATGGTGCAGGGGTCTGGGCCCACCGCCCTTTGCACACCTGCATGTTGCGAACGCGACCGGTGAGCAGACCTAGCAACCTTCATTACAAAGGAAGTTGCGTTACGCAGTCCAACCCGGCGCGCGCCACTCAGTCGCTGATGTCACGAAGGCTTCGGCTGATACCACGACGTCGAGTGCCCATAACTGTCCCCGCGTAGATGGTTAGTGCGTATAGGCCAGTAGCCAGACTCAGATCAAATACCAAGATCTCGTTAAACGTGTTATCTTGAAGACACCATGAAGACTGACCAGGGCCAGGCCCACCTCTCTCCTAGGTGGTCTCAACCTGCCCTGTCGCTCCGCCACAAAGATCCACACAGAGGGCCGTTGGGACAAAGGTCCTTTCAGCCCCCAATCCGTGAATCACTCGCGGGTACTCCTCAAGCCAACCCGACTTTAGTCATCACATGTATCATGTATAAAGTATAGGTATATACCCGTGATCAACTCCCGAGTGATCACGGCCCGATAGTATAGCATGGCAGATGGACAAGAATGTATGGTCACTGATGATAAACTAGCTTCCTATACTAAGCATTTAGGATTGCAGGTAAGGTATCAATAGTTGTAGCAACAATGACAGGCTATGCATCAGGATAGGATTAACGGAAAGCAGTAACATGCTACACTACTCTAATGCAACCAGTATACAGGAGAGTAGGCGATATCTGGTGATCAAGGGGGGGGGCTTGCCTGGTTGCTCTGGCAAGAGAGAGTGGTCGTCAACATCGTAGTCGTACTGGGTAGCAGCGGCGTCGGTCTCGGTGTCTAGCGAGAGAAGAGGGGGAAGAAAGAATAAATATAATGCAAACAAATGCATGACGATGCATGACATGACAAAGCGTGATGCTAGGTGTGCCCTAACGCGGTACGAGGTGGTACCGGTGAAGGGGGAAAACATCCGGGAACGTATTCCCGGTGTTTCGCCTTTTCGGACAGATAAACCGGAGGGGGAAAGTTGCGTGTTCGGTATGCTAGGGATGCGTGGCGGATGAATGGATTGCGTATCCAGATTCGTCTCGTCGTTCTGAGCAACTTTCATGTACAAAGTTTTCTAATCCGAGCTACGGTTTATTTTATATGATTTTTCAAAGTTTTAAACAATTTCTAAAATTTTCTGAATTTATTTATTATTTCAAAGTTAAAGGTGAAATTGCTAAGTGTACCCACAGCTTGTACACAACAATGTACTAAAGGGGCTGACAGGTGGGGTCCAGTTGACTTCCCAGTTAACAGTCAACTGGGACCGTTGACTGGTCAAAGGGGTCTAGTGGGACCCTCCTGTCAATGACTAGGCTAGTCCAGTCAGCAGTTTGACTTGGTCAAACTGGACAGCAGGCCCACCTGTCATTGGCTATACTGTTAATTAACAGTAGTTAATTAGGTTAAGTAGTTAATTAGGTTAATTAAATTAGGATTAATTAAGTTAATTAATTCTTTAATTAATTAATTAATTAATTAATTTTTTATAACACATTTTTTTCGTTCTGGGCGTGGGGCCCGTTGTCCAGTGGCCCCTGGGGCCTAAGCGGATCGGGCGTAACGGGCGAAGGGCGCGTAGGCGCCCGACCACAGACCTTAGGCGCAGCGGCGCGACACGCCGGGCGTTGGGCGCTGCCCAAATGGCGCAGCCACGGGATACCGGGGTCCAGCGCCGGCGGTGGCTATGGCCGCGGCCACTGCTTGAGCAGCAGCACCAAGGGGGGCGGCACGGTGAGCGGCGGGCCAGCGAGCGTGGTGGCTCTGACGGAGGAAGGCAGCAGGCGGAGCCCCGACGAGTGCGGGCAAGGGGGCGAGGGGGCGCGGCCGAACGCGCGGCTGCAGGCGCTGGCGTGGAAGGGGACGCACGGACGCGGACCAGCGCTCGGGGCAAGGCGCGTGCAGGGCGTGCGGGAGCGCGGCCGGAGCGCGGGATGCGGCGGTGGGGCGCGGCGAGCGCGGGCGCAGGATGCGGCGGTGGGGCGCGCGCGACCTCGGGCGAGGGACTGTGACAGCGGGCGCGGGAGCAGAGACCGAGAAGAGGGAAGGCAGTGGCACGGGGGTTTCGGCCAGGGCGCGCGGCCGATGCGGTGAGCGCGCGCGGGGGCTTGCGGCGACGAGCGCGAGCGCGCGAGGGAGAGGGAGGAAGCGAGGCGCGTGCTCACTGGGGCCGTAGGGGAAATGGCAGCGGGGGTCGAGGGGGATGTCGGGGACGACACGGCGGAGAGGGGCAGGCCGGCGAGGGAGGTCCAGGCGGCGTCAGGTGAGGGCTAGGCGGCGGTGTCGCGGCGATGGGGTCGGGAGCGGCTGTTGCCCCCTGATCCAGATCCGTTCGTGGGGGGGGGGGGGAAGGAGCGACGTGCGGGAGTGGGAGTGGGGAGTGGGTAGGTTAGGGTTTTGGGAGGATGGATAAGGAGGAGTGGGGGAAGGCCGGCCGGCTGGGCCTGGGGGGCGAATGGGCCGGCCCGTTGGGTCTGCTGGCCCGGGGGGGGGGTCTTTCTCCCCCTTTTCTCTAGTTTAGATTTATTTCTGTTTTGTAGTTTCTTTTCCTTTTATTTACTTTGCTTTTCTGTTTTATTTCATTTTAATATATTTAGACATTTTCTAAAAGGGGGGTTTTGCACAATAATTACCTAGGCATTTAACTGCACACTCCGAACATTTTAGTTTAATATTTTGAAAACTTTTATCATTTATCTTGAATTTGAATTTTGAATTCGAACGGGGTTGAATCATCGCGAGATTAACAACGGTAATCATGGTGATATGGCATTGTTAGCAGATATTACTATAGCTTAAATATCCGGGCGTCACAATTCTCCTCCACTACAAGAAATCTCGTCCCGAGATTTAGGAGGTAGAAGGAAACAGTGCGGGGTATTCATCACGCAGGCGGTCCTCACGTTCCCAAGTGGCTTCGTCTTCAGGGTGATTCGACCACTGGACTTTGAGGAATTTGATCGCCTTCTGACGTGTGCAGCGTTCAACTTGGTCAAGAATGCGAACCGGATGCTCTTTATAGGAGAGGTCATGTTGCAATTCGAGAACTTCATGATCCACCGCTCGGATTGGATCCTTGAAGCAATGGCGGAGTTGTGACACATGGAACACATCGTGAACCTGAGAAAGGTTCGGCGGAAGCTCCAGTTGATATGCCACCTTTCCACGCCTTTCGAGAATAGTGAAGGGACCGATATAGCGAGGAGCTAGCTTGCCCTTGATCCCGAAGCGGTGAGCACCCTTCATTGGTGTAACTTGAAGATAAGCCTTTTTGCCAGGTTGATAGACCATGTCTTGGTGATGACGGTCATACTGACTTTTCTGACGTGACTGAGCAGTCTTGAGATTCTCACGAATAATGCAAACTTGTTCTTTGGCCTGTTGGATAATATCCGGACCGAAGAGTGGACGTTCCCCAGTTTCTGACCAGTTCAGAGGGGTTCGACACTTTCGTCCATATAGCACTTCGAAGGGGGACATCTTCAGACTAGCTTGATAGCTATTATTATAAGAGAACTCGGCATATGGAAGAGATTCCTCCCATTTCTTTCCGAATGAAATTACACAAGCTCGAAGTATGTCTTCGAGAACTTGGTTGACACGTTCAACCTGTCCTTGCGACTGAGGATGAAATGCAGTACTGAACGACAGATGAGTCCCCATAGCTTCTTGGAAACTTGCCCAGAATCTTGAAGTGAATAAGCTGCCACGGTCTGAACTAATAACCAGTGGAATACCATGAAGTGAAACAATTCTGGCCATGTAGAGAGTAGCAAGCTGACTAGCATTGATTGTCTCTTTGACCACCAGAAAATGTGCAACTTTAGAAAGCCGATCAACGACGACAAGAATAGCATCATTACCTTTCTGCGATTTGGGAAATCCAGTGACAAATTCCATCTCAACATGGTCCCATTTCCATTCAGGAATAGAGATAGGTTGCAGAGTTCCAGCAGGCCTCTGATGCTCTGCTTTGATACGGCGACAAACGTCGCACTCAACAACATAACGAGCAATGTCCTGCTTCATATTAGTCCACCAGAATCTTTGACGAATATCCTGGTACATCTTTGTACTACCAGGATGGATGGACAGAGGCGTATCATGAGCTTCTTGCATAACCCTTTTAGTCTTATCTAGGTTTTTCTTCGAACATGGTACCACTAGGCGGCCTTTGAAATACAAGGCGCCATCGTCGGCGATAGTGAAGAATGAGGCCTTTCCTTCTGCTAGATGGCGTTTAATCTTATGGACTTCAGAGTCATAACCTTGAATAGTCTTTATACCAGCTACAAGATCTGGTACGACAGCCAGGGTATTTAGAGAACCCTTAGTAACAACAAGAAGATTCATCTTGCGGAACTCTGAGGGAGGGGGAGCGAGTGCTCCAGGAGGAACATTATGGAGGTTCAGCTTTCTAAATTCTTCGACAAGCGAGGGCTGAACTTTGTGAACCTGGAGGTGGTTGCAGTAAGACTTGCGGCTCAAGGCATCAGCCATTACATTAGCCTTGCCGGGGGTATATGATATACCCATGTCAAAGTCTGCAATAGTCTCCATCCATCTTTGCTAACGGAGGTTCAGATCTGGCTGAGTAAACAGATACTTCAGACTTTGGTGGTCGGTGAAGATCTCGCAACGATTACCGAGAAGGTAATGTCGCCACTGCTTCAGTGCATGAATGACAGCAGCAAGCTCGAGGTCGTGAACTGGGTAGTTTTCTTCGTGAGGGCGCAGTTGACGAGAGGCATAAGCAATCACTCTGCGCTCTTGCATTAGGACACAGCCTAATCCTTGACGGAAAGCGTCGCAGTAAATGACGAAGTCCTTCTTAGTATCAGGTGGAGCAAGCACGGGGGAAGAAGTCAACTTGTCTTTGAGCGCTTGGAAACTTTCCTGACACTTGTCTGTCCAGTCAAACTTGACACCCTTATGCAACAGATTAGTCAGGGGCCTGGCAATCTTGGAGAAGTTCTCGACGAATCGACGACAATAGCTAGCGAGACCGAGAAAACTTCAGACTTTCTTGACATTCTTCGGAGGAGTCCAATCGAGAATAGCCTGAACTCGTTCAGGATTGACGGCAATACCATCCTTGGAGATGACATGCCCAAGATAGGTTACTTCGGGGAGCCAGAATTCACACTTGGAATACTTAGCATACAGTTGATGCTCTCGAAGCTTTTCCAGCACAAGACGAAGATGTTCAGCATGTTCTTCCTTGTTCTTGGAAAATACAAGGACATCGTCCAAATAAACCACGATGAACTTGTCGAGGTAATCCATGAATATATAGTTCATCAGACGAGAGAAGGTGGCTGGAGCATTCGTTAAGCCGAATGACATGACGGTGTACTCGTATGATCCATACCGAGTCACGAAGGCGGTTTTTGGGATGTCCTCTACGCGAACACGGATCTGGTGGTAACCCAACCTCAAGTCAAGTTTGGAGAACACTGATGAGCCAGCCAGTTGATCATAAAGATCATTGATCCGAGGAAGAGGATATTTATTCTGAATGGTAGCTTGGTTTATAGGACGGTAGTCTTGGACTAATCGGTTTGTCCCATCCTTCTTCTTAACAAAGAGAGAAGGTGCTCCCCAAGGAGAGCAACTTGGGCGAATGAAACCTTTGACAAGAGATTTGTCGATTTCCTCCTTAAGCTCAGTGAGTTGATGCGGCAGCATCTTGTAGGGTCGTTTAGCTATAGGGGTGGTGCCGGGCTTCAAGTCGATGATGAATTCGACAGCTCTAGCAGGGGGAATCCCTGGAAGTTCTTCTGGGAAGACGTCTTGTAAATCACGAACGATGGGAATGTTTTCAATGACCTCGAGTGGTGCAGCGTTCAACGCATTCAAGGCATAAAGACGTACCTCGGTGTTCTGATCTAGATGAGCTTGGTAAGCAATTATTTCATCAGAAGGGTGTAGCAGATGGACGACCTTAGTGGCGCAAACTATAGAAGCAGTATGCGCTTTCAACCAATCCATTCCCAGAATGAGGTCGATGCTACATGACTTTAGTACGATGGGGGAGGCAAGGAATTCCAGTCCTTCAATTTCAACGGGAATGTTGTGACTAACCATAGAGGTTTGACACTAGCCCGCAGGAGTGTGTACCACAATCGCAGTGTTCATCTCTTCGTATTTAATGCCATGCATGAATGCAAACTCAGCAGATATGAATGAATGTGATGCTCCTGTATCAAATAAAACAGATGTTGATACTAAATTTATGAGGAGTGTACCCATCACGGTAGCAGGCTGGTCTAGAACTTCATTGAGATCAACGTGGTTGGCATGAACACGACCATAAGACTTGGCATTGTTGTTGCGAGGCTGGTTGCTTCCACGGCCAGCTGTGGGGAGGGCCAGTTGATTCTGGTTCTGATTCTGATAGCAGTTCCTGGCAAGGTGACCAGGTTGGCCACACTTGTAGCACAGACCATTATTGGGAGTGGGAACAGGAGCTTGGGGTGGTGGAGCTGGAAGCCTTGGCTGCCTAGTTGGTGGAGCAGGCAGACGAGGTGCAGCATAGGTCTGCCTTGGGGCAGGTGTATTTGGCTGGTACATGCTGTTGGGAATCCATATCTTGCGCTTCTGCGAGGACGGGCCCGAAGATGAGCCCGTGTCACGGTTGTGCCTGTGAGAGCCCTGGTATTCCTGCAGACCAGTTTCGACATTGATGGCCTTGTTCACCAGGGTGGCGAAATCAGCAAAGTCATGCACTAGAAGTGCGAGCTTGATGTCAGCTTGAAGGCCATCACGGAACTTCTCCTGTCTGCGTGCATCAGTTGCAATGTCCTCTTCAGCATAGCGGGACAAGTCCAGAAACTCCCGCTGATAAGCTTCCACAGTTTTCTTGCCTTGGGTGAGGTTGCGAACTCACGCTTCTTCCGGTCCATGACTCCTTGAGGAATGAAGCGAGCACGGAAGGTAGCTTGGAAGTTTGGCCAGGTGATGATTGTTCCAGCTGGCAGAGTACGCTTGTGGCTGTCCCACCATTGAGCTGCGGGTCCTTTCAGGAAGAAGGAAGCAAAGGTGACATAGCTGGCAGGGGCTACATCAGCAGACTCCATCTCATAGGTGATGTCACGGAGCCAGCCATCAGCATCCAGAGGCTGAGTTGAGCTGCAGTACACGGTTGGGTTGAGGCGCATGAAATCCTATAGAGTCACTTGGGTTGGCTGCTGTTTCATATTGGGGCGAGGAAACTGAGCCATAATATTCTCCATGAACTGACGATTCAGCTCAAACTGTTGCATCGTCCCAGCCATCTACTCAGGCGGTGGTGGGGCGTTGCCACCATGACCACAACCACCTGGTCTAACCATCCTGCTAATATATAACAGGGGTAGTTCAGCATTGAGAAATTTGCAAAGACAAGAATCATTCATGATGAAACATGCACAATGAAAGCAACACGATAGATACTACATAGTAGTCGGCATATCTTACAAAAGAGATCATGCATAGAGTTCGGTACACAAAGTTTGGTACATAGACTAAGACATCATAGGTGGCACACAGGCTCGCGGCGAATGCATCTAACACTAACAAGAAAGTCTACATCAGTCCCACGCAGTACTGCGGAGGTAGGTGTAGCCCGACAGCTGGTAGTGACGCGAAGGGAAGACCTCCACGCGAGTAGCCTGGGGTCCGCGGATACTCTGGTGCCGAACCCGATGCGCAGGTGGCAGGAGAGGACCAAGCGCGGGAGAGTAGCCTCCCACATCTGGCCAGCCGATGCCCTGGGGCATCACGGTCCTGGCAGGGTAGATCGCAGAACACGACAGATCGCCAGATCGGACAGAGGGGTGCAACAGCGTCAGAGCACGATACAGGTGCTGACGGGTGGTGTACAACTCGTGGCGAAGAGTTCGGTTAGCTCTATCCAGCCCATCAGCATGCAGAACCAGGTTTTGATGGTAGAAGGGCTCTCGGGTGACAGTGGAGTAGGCCGCAGTGTAGTAACCCTCCGCACCAACATCGGATGCGATAGCAATGTGCCTGAAGGGGGAGGTGTCCAGCTCCTGATACTCTCCACGAAGACGTGTCAGAGCAGCATAAGCAGCATCGTGGACCGCCATATCGATAGTCACTCCAACACCATGAGTAGTGTGCAGCACGGTAGTGGAGTCATACTCCCGAGAGTAGTGGTGGACGATGGCATGGTACTGCTCCTGGTTGAAGTCCTGATACTCCTCATAGACGGTGTACTCAGGGTGCCAGGGATAACCCAGATAGGTCATCATCTCAACCAACACAGTAGGTGATCCTGAGGCACCAATGGTCGTCATGTGGCGCACGACCTGCCTTGTGGGTTCCATCTAAAAACAAAGATGTTTTCACATGAGTCAAATGACAATGTGGATAAAGTTCAAATACTACTCTAAAGAATAAATAGGGCTTATCCAACTTTGGGGTGAACGTGGTCACGGGATCCTAGTGTTAGAGTTAGTAAAATCATTAAACCCGAGTAGGAGAGAGTTCAGAGTCCCAGAGTAAGGATCGAGGAGTAAAAGATCCTAATACCACCAAGATGGCCACGTGGGCCCGTAAGCCACACATCCATGTTAGTAAAAGTTTTTGTAATGTCTAGACTCAACTTCGGCCAAGGAGTGTGGAAGAGGGATTCCTACAGGCAGACGTGCAAACGTGTACGATCAAGATCAAGGACTCACGGGAAGATATCACAACACAACTCTACAAATAAAATAAGTCATACAAGCATCATATTACAAGCCAGGGGCCTCGAGGGCTCGAATACAAGAGCTCGATCGTAGACGAGTCAGCGGAAGCAACAATATCTGAGTACAGACATAAGTTAAACAAATTTGCCTTAAGAAGGCTAGCACAAACTGGGATACAGATCGAAAGAGGCGCAGGCCTCCTGCCTGGGATCCTCCTAACTACTCCTGTTCACCGTCAGTGGGCTGCACGTAGTAGTAGGCACCTCCCGAGTAGTAGTAGTCGTCGTCGACGGTGGCGTCTGGCTCCTGGGCTCCAACGTCTAGTCGCAGCAATCGGGTATAGAAAAGGGGGGAAAAGAGGGAGAAAGCAACCGTGAGTACTCATCAAAGTACTCGCAAGCAAGGAGCTACACTACATATGTATGCATTGGTATCAACTGGAATAAGGCTATTATATGTGGACTGAACTTCAGAAAGCCGGAATAAGGGGGGATAGCTAGTCCTTTCGAAGACTACGCTTCTGGCAGCCTCCGTCTTGCAGCATGTAGAAGAGAGTAGACTGAAGTCTTCCAAGTATCATCGCATAGCATAATCCTAACCGATGATCCTCCCCTCGTCGCCCTGTGAGAGAGCGATCACCGGTTGTATCTGGCACTTGGAAGGGTGTGTTTTATTAAGTATCCGGTTCTAGTTGTCATAAGGTCAAGGTACAACTCCAAGTCGTCCTGTTACCGAAGATCACGGCTATTCGAATAGATTAACTTCCCTGCAGGGGTGCACCACATAACCCAACACGCTCGATCCCATTTGGCCGGACACACTTTCCTGGGTCATGCCCGGCCTCGGAAGATCAACACGTCATAGCCCTACCTAGGCCCAACAGAGAGGTCAGCACGCCGGTCTAAATCCTATGGCGCAGGGGTCTTGGGCCATCGCCCTTTGCACACCTGCACGTTGCGAACGCGCCCGGTGAGCAGACCTAGCAAACTTCATTACAAAGGAAGTTGCGTTACGCGGTCCAACCCGGCGCGCGCCGCTCAGTCGCTGACGTCACGAAGGCTTCGGCTGATACCACGACATCGAGTGCCCATAACTGTCCCTGCGTAGATGGTTAGTGCGTATAGGCCAGTAGCCAGACTCAGATCAAATACCAAGATCTCGTTAAACGTGTTATCTTGAAGACACCGCGAAGACTGACCAGGGCCAGGCCCACCTCTCTCCTAGGTGGTCTCAACCTGCCCTGTCGCTCCGCCACAAAGATCCACCCAGAGGGCCGTTGGGACAAAGGTCCTTTCAGCCCCCAATCCGTGAATCACTCGCGGGTACTCCTCGAGTGAACCCGACTTTAGTCATCACATGTATCATGTATAAAGTATAGGTATATACCCGTGATCAACTCCCGAGTGATCACGGCCCGATAGTATAGCATGGCAGACGGACAAGAATGTATGGCCACTGATGATAAACTAGCTTCCTATACTAAGCATTTAGGATTGCAGGTAAGGTATCAATAGTTGTAGCAACAATGACAGGCTATGCATCAGGATAGGATTAACGGAAAGCAGTAACATGCTACACTACTCCAATGCAACCGGTATAGAGGAGAGTAGGCGATATCTGGTGATCAAGGGGGGGGGCTTGCCTGGTTGCTCTGGCAAGAGAGAGTGGTCGTCAACACCGTAGTCCTACTAGGTAGCAGCGGCGTCGGTCTCGGTGTCTAGCGAGAGAAGAGGGGGAAGAAACAATAAATATAATGCAAACAAATGCATGACGATGCATGACATGACAAAGCATGATGCTAGGTGTGCCCTAACGCGGTACGAGGTGGTACCGGTGAAGGGGGAAAACATCCGGGAACGTATTCCCGGTGTTTTGCCTTTTCGGACAGATAAATCGGAGGGGGAAAGTTGCATGTTCGGTATGCTAGGGATGCGTGGCGGATGAATGGGTTGCGTATCCGGATTCGTCTCGTCGTTCTGAGCAACTTTCATGTACAAAGTTTTTTCATCCGAGCTACGGTTTATGTTATGTGATTTTTCAAAGTTTTAAACAATTTCTAAAATTTTCTGAATTTATTTATTATTTCAAAGTTAAAGGTGAAATTGCTAAGTGTACCCACAGCTTGTACACAACAATGTACTAAAGGGGCTGACAGGTGGGGTCCAGTTGACTTCCCAGTCAACAGTCAACTGGCACCGTTGACTGGTCAAAGGGGTCTAGTGGGACCCTCCTGTCAATGACTAGGCTAGTCCAGTCAGCAGTTTGACTTGGTCAAACTAGACAGCAGGCCCACCTGTCATTGGCTATACTATTAATTAACAGTAGTTAATTAGGTTAAGTAGTTAATTAGGTTAATTAATTTGGGATTAATTAAGTTAATTAATTCTTTAATTAATTAATTAATTAATAACACATTTTTTTCGTTCTGGGCGTGGGGCCCGTTGTCCAGTGGCCCCTGGGGCCTAAGCGGATCGGGCGTAACGGGCGAAGGGCGCGTGGGCGCCCGACCACAGACCTCAGGCGCGGCGGCGCGGCACGCCGGGCATTGGGCGCTGCCCAAATGGCGCAGCCAGGGTTGCCGGGGTCTGCGCCGTCGGCGGCTATGGCCGCGGCCACTGCTTGAGCAGTAGCACCAAGGGGGGCAGCACAGTGAGCGGTGGGCCAGCGAGCGTGGTGGCTCCGGCGGAGGAAGGCAGCAGGCGGAGCCCCGACGAGTGCGAGCAAGGGGGCGAGGGGGGCGCGGCCGAACACGCGGCTGCAGGCGCTGGCATGGAAGGGGACGCGCGGACGCGGACCAGCGCTCGGGGCAAGGCGCATGCAGGGCGTGCGGGAGCGCGGCCGGAGCGCGGGATGCAGCGGTGGGGCGCGGCGAACGCGGGCGCAGGACACGGCGATGGGGCGCGCGCGAGCTCGGGCGAGGGGCTGTGACAGCGGGCGCGGCAGCAGAGACCGGGGAGAGGGAAGGCAGTGGCGCGGGCGTTTCGGCCGGGGCACGCGGCCGATGCGGTGAGCGCACGCGGGGGCTTGCGGCGACGAGCGCGAGCGCGCGAGGGAGAGGGAGGAAGCGAGGGGCGTGCACACTGGGGCCGTAGGGGAAATGGCAGCGGGGGTCGAGGGGGATGTCGGGGACGACGCGGCGGAGAGGGGCAGGCCGGCGAGGGAGGTCCGGGTGGCGTCAGGTGAGGGCGAGGCGGCGCGGCGGCGCAGCGATGGGGTCGGGAGCGGCTGTTGCCCCCCGATCCAGATCCGTTCGTGGGGGGGGGGAAGGAGCGACCTGCGGGAGTGGGAGTGGGGAGTGGGTAGGTTAGGGTTTCGGGGGGGGGGGGTGGATAAGGAGGAGTGGGGGGAGGCCGGCCGGCTGGGCCTGGGGGGCGAATGGGTCGGCCCGTTGGGTCTGCTGGCCCAGGGGGGGTCTTTCTCCCCCTTTTCTCTAGTTTAGATTTATTTCTGTTTTGTAGTTTCTTTTCCTTTTATTTACTTTGCTTTTCTGTTTTATTTCATTTTAGTATATTTAGACATTTTCTAAAAGGGGGTTTTTGCACAATAATTACCTAGGCATTTAACTGCACACTACGAACATTTTAGTTTAATATTTTGAAAACTTTTATCGTTTATCTTGAATTTGAATTTTGAATTCGAACGGGGTTGAATCATCACAAGATTAACAATGGTAATCGTGGTGATGTGGCATTCTTAGTAGAGATTACTGTAGCTTAAATATCCGGGCGTCACACTTGGACCTGAAGAGTTGAAGGAGCTGAAGAAACAACTCGATATTCAGGAGCGTATGGGTCTCATCCGACCAAGTTCTTCTCCATGGGGTTGTGGTGTTCTTTTTGTCAAGAAGAAGGATGGAACGGACCGACTTTGTGTCGACTACCGTCTATTGAACAAGAAGACCATAAAGAACAAGTACCCACTTCCCAACATCAATGAGCTTTTCGAACAACTCAAAGGTGCACAAGTATTCTCCAAGCTTGATCTCCGTATGGCTATCAGCAGATTCGCATTCATGAAGAAGATATCCCCAAGACAGCATTCAGAACAAGCTATGGTTCATATGAATACACTGTCATGTCTTTCGGCCTCGTCAATGCTCCTCCAACATTCTCTCGCATGATGAACTTCATCTTCAATGCCTACACAAATGACTTCACCTTGGTCTACCTCGATGACATTTTAGTCTTTTCCAAGAACAAGGAGGATCATGCCAAGCACTTGAGATTGGTTCTGGACAAACTCAGAGAACATCAGTTCTATGCGAAGTTTACAAAGTGCGAGTTTTGGCTCGATGAGGTTCTCTACCTTGGACATATCATCTCTGCCAAGGGCATAGCTGTTAATCCTGAGAAGGTGTCTGCAATTGTGAATTGGGAACCACCTCAGAATGTGAAGCAACTCCGCAGCTTCCTTGGTCTCGCAAGCTATTGTCGAAGGTTCATTGAGAACTTCTCTAAGATCGCAAAGCCTATTTCCAACCTTCTCCATAAGCATGTGAAGTATGTCTGGTCGCCTGAATGTGACATCGCTTTCAACACCCTGAAAGAGAAATTAGTCACTGCTCCAGTTCTGACTCCTCCTGATGAATCCAAACCATTCAAAGTTTTCTGTGATGCTTCCCTTCAAGGTCTCGATGCAGTGTTGATGCAAGAGAAGAAAGTTGTGGCCTATACCTCTTGCCAGTTGAAGCCCAACGAAAAGAACTACCCCACTCATGACCTCGAGTTGGCGGCAATTGTCCATGCTCTTTTAACATGGAGACATCTCTTGTTGGGAAGGAAAGAGGACATCTTCACTGATCATAAGAGTCTCAAGTACATCTTCACTCAGCCAAACCTCAACCTCAGGCAGACTCATTGGGTCGAAATGATTCAAGAGTATAACCCGAGTATCGAATATACTCCAGGCAAGGCCAATGTAATTGCTGACGCATTGAGCAGGAAGGCTTACTGCAACAGTTTGATTCTCAAGCCTTACCAACCGGAGCTTTGTGAAGCTTTCCGCAAACTCAATCTCCAAGTTGTTCCACAAGGATTCCTTGCCAACCTCCAAGTCTCCCCTACTTTGGAAGATCAGATTCGCGAGTCTCAACTTCTTGATGCTATGGTGAAGAAGGTGAAGATTGGGATTGCCAAGAGTCAACCCAAGTACAAGTGATATCGCCTTGATGACAAGGATACTCTATTCTTCAAGGATCGCATTGTGGTGCCTAAAGGTGACCTTCGTAAAGTCATTATGAACGAGGCTCATAATTCACTCCTCTCTATTCACCCTGGAAGTACAAAGATGTAGCAGGACCTCAAGCAGTCATATTGGTGGACTCGAATGAAGCGCGAGATTGCTTAGTTCGTGAATGAATGTGATGTCTGCAGAAGAGTGAAAGCAGAACACCAACGACCAGTTGGTCTCCTCCAACCTCTTGTCATTCCAAAATGGAAGTTTGACCATATTGAGATGGACTTCGTGACTGGATTTCCCAAGTCCAAGCGTGGCAATGATGCTATCTTTGTTGTCATCGACAAGCTCACTAAAGTGGCTCATTTTCTTCCTATCAAAGAATCTATCACAACAGCTCAGTTGGCAGAGCTATATACCTCCAGGATTGTCTCTCTGCACGGCATTCCGCAGTTGATATCTTCAGATCGTGGTAGCATCTTTACCTCTGAGTTCTGGGATTCTTTTCAGAAGGCCATGGGCACCAACATTCTTTTCAGAAGGCCATGGGCACCAACATTCGTTTCAGCACAGCCTTTCATCCTCAAACCAGTGGCCAAGTCGAGCGAGTAAATCAAATTCTTGAAGATATGCTTAGGGCATGTGTCATTTCTTTCTGTATGAGGTGGGAACATTGCCTTCCATATGCCGAGTTCTCCTACAACAACAACTTTCAAGTGAGTTCGGGCAAGGCCCCATTCGAGATTCTCTATGGCAGGAAGTGTCGTACTCCTCTTAACTGGTCAGAGACTGGTGAACGCCAACTTCTTGGCAATGACTTGATCACAGAGGCTGAAGAAATGTGCAAAGTCATTCGTGAAAATCTCAAAGCTGCGCAATCGCGCCAAAAGAGTTACTATGATAGCAAGCATCGTGACTTGGCTTTCGAGATCGGAGACCATGTCTACCTCCGCGTCTCTCCAATGAAAGGTACTCGTCGCTTCGGTATCAAAGGGAAGCTTGCCCCTAGATACGTGGGTCCTTTCAAGATCATTGGCAAAAGAGGCGATCTCGCCTATCAACTTGAGCTCCCCTCCAACTTTGC
Organism: Triticum aestivum; assembly: GCF_018294505.1. Lineage (NCBI taxonomy): Eukaryota > Viridiplantae > Streptophyta > Magnoliopsida > Poales > Poaceae > Triticum > Triticum aestivum. The sequence continues at coordinate 268,786,858 of NC_057812.1, forward strand.
AAACATGCACGACATGTTTCACGTGTCTCAAGACTCCTGACCGCACCATCAACTTTGAAGAGATTGATCTCCAGGAAGACCTCTCTTATCATGAGCACCCCGTTGCTATTCTTGAAGAAACTGAGCGCAAGACTCGCAACAAGTCTATCAAATTCCTGAGAGTCAAGTGGTCACATCACTCCGACCGTGAAGCCACCTGGGAACGCGAGGATCACATCCGTTCTGAGTACCCGAAGTTTTTCTAGTCCTAGATCGTGGGACGAGATCCTTTCGTAGTGGTGGAGTGTTCTAACACCCAGTATGTAACCTACCATATTTGTATTCGAACTCTTGCCATTTCCGGCACTAAGTTATGCTATTTCCTCGTTGTCGGGTTTTTGTCTTCATGTGCTATTGTCTTTGTCATGCATCTCATATCATGTCATCATGTGCATCGCATTTGCATACATGTTCGTCTCATGCATCCGAGCATTTTCCCCGTTGTCCATTTTGCATTCCGGCGCTCCTATGTCCTCTGGTGTCCCTTTCTACCTCTTTTCATGTGCGGGTATTAAACGTTCTCGGATTGGACTGAGACTAGACAAGCGGCCTTGGTTTACTACCGGTAGACCGCCTGTCAAGTTTCGCGCCATTTGGACTTCGTTTGATACTCCAACGGTTAATCGAGGAGCCGAAAAGGCCTCGTGTGTGTTGCAGCCCAACACCCATCAAAAGTGGCCCAAAACCCACCTAAACCCCCTCCATCATCTAGGCCGTTCGATCATGATCGCGTGGCTGCAAACCGTGCTCAATTTGGAGCCTCCTAGCTCCTCCTACCTATAAAAAGGCCTCCCCCCCGAAAATTCCGGATCCCTTCCAACCCTAGACCTAGCCTCGCTCCTCTCCGCACGGACGAACACGTACGTCCGCGCCGGCGCCACCGCCGCCGCCAATCACGCGCTGCCACGTGGCGCGCCGCCGCCCTCTCCGCCGCCGGCCCGGGCGAGCCCGAACCGGGCCCCTCGAAGCCCTTCACCGCCCCCGCGCCTCCTAGCCTCTTCTCCGCCGCCGTGCCGCCCGGCTCCCTTCCCCGCCGGCGCCACGCCACCTCGTCGCCGGTGGCCGCCACCCCGCGCCGCCCCGACCCGCCACCACATCGCCTCGCCTCGCCGCTGTAGGAGCTCGCCGGCGCCGTCCCGCGACCCTCCTCTCCGGCGTCCCCCCTGCTCCAGCGACCTCGGGCCCCTCTTCGTCGACTCCGGCGGAACTCCGGCAAGCGCCTCAGCATCCGTGCCGATCAGGATCTGGATCTGGAAAAAATCCTAGCGGTTGACTTTTTGTCCAACTCCTAGTAATTTTTGCATATTTTCATCATGTCATATCTCTGAATCTGTGGCTCCGTTTTGGGCGTGTAGCATATCAAATTGTTCGTCTCGACGACTACTTCATTTCATTCCATTGCACCATATTATTTTGAGCTCATCTTGATGCCCTAAATGCCGTTGCAAGAGTGCTAGTTTATATTAGTTTCAGATCCTTATCAGTAATTGGACTTTTGTCATTTTTGCCATGATTAATGTGTGCCTCCTATGAACTTGAGCCCTACATGTGATTTGAAGTATGCCATGTCATCTTTACAGGGGTGTATGCCATGTATTTTTGTGATCTTTGTGGTGACTAGCACAAGCATGCAAAGTAGCTCTCGTAATGTTGCTGATTTTAGGGACTTAGAAATCTTCTAAGTCTTTGCCCTGTCATTATTTCTATGCCATGTATTCATGTTGCTACAGAGTGATCCATGACTCTTTTGAGCATGATCGGTAAGGATGTTTTGTAGATATTGTTGTGCTCTATCCATCCATGTCTTTGTTTGCAATTATGGAGCACCCTAGCTTGACTCAATCGAGCTCTACTTTTGCTATAAAATGTTCCTGGCAGAATGTTTACGTGTTAAGCATTTTTGCCGAGCTGGTTGTACTTGATCCATGTATGCTATGATGTTGCTCTTGCCATGTTTTAGCTTCTATGCCATGTCTACTTGTTGGGTGTATGCTTAGTTTGTCATGCAATGCCTTGTGGTGAGTGCATCGAGCTCGTATACATGCCTACCTAATGTCTGTTTTGCCATGTTCTAGCTTTCTACTAAGTCAGAATCTGTTAACGATAATTGCTATGTTCGCATGGTTGCCATTGTATTTTCTGATCCCTTTTGGCTTATGGTCAGTAAGGGACTTTTGTTGTATGCTTTGCGTAGCTTCATGCCATGCCTTGCTTTTCCATGATATGTTCCTGTAGCATCTTGTTATCTTACTCTAAGCATTGCTTCCTGATGTTAAATTCCTGGCATGTTGTTATTTTCACCAAGTCTGTGACCTGATATCCTTTGCACTTTTGCCATGCTTGTTTAAACCTGCTATTGAGTGAATTAGCCGTAGCTCAGTGTTCATCTTTTGTTAAGCATCTTGAATGGATCCCTGCCATGTGATTTGTTGTCATGTTAGAGTGCAGTAGCTTGTTGTTCTTGATGCATTTAGATGGCCTCGTGCTGTTAATCGCAGATCAGTGCCATATTTGTTTTGCCTGTCATTTGCAAACCATGCATCCGATTCCTCTGATCTTTATATCGATTTCGACCGAAATCAACTCCTCTTTCCAGTGGCAGTCTTGGTTTTCCAAGTTGAGGCCAGGTTCAATCTTTCCTTTCCGAAGCATGCATATGCATCGCATATCGCATCCCGCATATCATGCCATGTTCGCATCATTGTTGCTTGTGCATTGCACGTGGTTGATTGTGTCTCCCATTGCTTGTGTTCTTGCTTGTGTAGAACCGGGAGACGAGTACGTGATCGAGGAACCCGTTGAGTATGCTAACGAGGATCAAGCTAACGTCAACTTAGAGAACTTTGCAGGCAAGATGACCATACCCTCGAAATCACTACTATCTTTGCTTGCTAGATGCTGGCTCTATTGATATGCCTATGCTACGATACCTACCACTTGCTTATCATGCCTCCCATATTGCCATGTCAAACCTCTAACCCACCATGTCCTAGCAAACCGTTGTTTGGCTATGTTACCACTTTGCTCAGCCCCTCTTATAGCGTTGCTAGTTGCAGGTGAAGATTGGAGTTTGTTCCTTGTTGAAACATGTTTATTGTTGGGATATCATTATATTATCTTGCCTATTTTAATGCTTCTATACACTTGGTAAAGGGTGGAAGGCTCGGCCTTATGCCTGGTGTTTTGTTCCACTCTTGCCGCCCTAGTTTCCGTCAGACCGGTGTTATGTTCCTTGATTTTGCGTTCCTTACACGGTTGGGTTATAATGGGAACCCATTGACAGTTCGCCTTGAATAAAACTCTTCTAGCAATGCCCAACATTGGTTTTACCATTCGCCACCTAGCCTTTTCCCTTGGGTTTCATGGACTCAAGGGTCATCTTTATTATTAAACCCCCGGGCCAATGCTCCTCTGAGTGTTGGTCCAAACTGAGCTGCCTACGGGGCCACCTCAGGGAAACTTGAGGGTTGGTTTTACTCGTAGCTAGTCTCATCCGTTGTGCCCTGAGAACGAGATATGTGCAGCTCATATCGGGATTTGTCGGCACATTCGGGTGGCTTTGCTGGTTTAGTTTTACCATTGTCGAGATGTCTTGTAACCGGGATTCCGAGTCTGATCGGATTGTCTTGGGAGAAGGAATATCCTTCATTGACCGTGAGAGCTTGTGATGGTCTAAGTTGGGACACCCCTGCAGGGATTTGATCTTTCGAAAGCCGTGCCCACGGTTATGGGCAGATGGGAATTTGTTAATGTTCGGTTGTAGAAAACCTTAACCTTAACTTAATTAAAATGTATCAACAGAGTGTGTGGCCATGATGGTCTCTTTTCGGCGGAGTTCGGGAAGAGAACATGGTCTCGTGTTATGCTTGAACGTAGGTTGTTCTAGGATCACTTCTTGATCATAGTTTCTCGACCGTGCCTTTGCCTTCTCTTCTCGCTCTCATTTGCGTATGTTAGCCACCATATATGCTAGTGCTTGCTGCAGCTCCACCTCATACCTTTTACCCTACCTATGAGCTTAAATAGTCTTGATCGCGAGGGTGTGAGATTGCTGAGTCCCCGTGACTCACAGATTACTTCCAAAACCAGATGCAGGGACCGATGATACCGCTCCAGGAGATTCGACTGAGCTCAAGTGGGAGTTCGATGAGGACTCAGGACGATACTATGTTTCCTTTCCTGACGACCAGTAGTGGTGCCCAGTTGGGGCGATCGGGAACTTTGTTGCATTTGGGGTTGTTCTTTATTTTGGTTCCGTTGTCGGACCTTGATTGTATCTAGATGAATGTAATGATATTTATGCTATTGTGTGACGTGGCGAGTGTAAGCCAACTATGTATCTCTTTTTCTTATTCATTACATGGGTTGTGTGAAGATTAACCCACTTGCGACATTGCTTACAATGTGGTTATGCCTCTAAGTCGTGCTTCGACACGTGGGAGATATAGCCGCATCGTGGGCGTTACAAGTTTCTTTATAGATTAGTCCTTGATCTTCAAACCCTCACTACATTTTTGCTCGTTTGTCCAAATCCAGTGAAACCAACGCCAAAATCTTCGTATTGTTCCCCTCTGTCCAGATAATCAACTTAAACATGATTTTGGAAATATAAAATTTGGTTTCAAGCAGATTTGAATTTGAACTTCTTTTGATCGTAGTTTGAGCTTCGTAACTCCGATTTGATTGATTCTTTTTGAAAATCGAAGCTCCTCACTTGAACTTTTCGTTTAGATCTTTTCTTTTGGTTTTATCTTTGCATCATATGATTGAGTGCTTATGTATGCTATTGTTTGTTCACGATAGAGTTTCCGAAGTGCAAGGCTTGCTACTACTAATCTCTAGGGTTTTCCGATTGTAAGCAAGGCAAGTAACACTTTGATCATATACCTTTATTACCTAGTTTTTATGCATTAGTTTCAACCCTCAAACACTGCCTTCAGCCATATTTCTGTAATAAGTACTCTTTTTGAGACACTCGATGTAATAGGTGTGTGATTGAACGCTATTATAATTCCTCGAGTACTGTGTGTGTCAGCAATACCGATCTAGGGATGACACTTAAGCATAGAGACATGACCGTTTGAGGTCTAGTCGCTACAAGATGGTATCAGAGCACACGCTGACTATAGGACGCGACCACTAGGATAAGCCATAGGATACTCTTCTCTACTCATTTCTGATTCTTCTCCATTTCTACTCTATAAATGGCGGACCCCAAGGAACAAGTTCACTCAATCGGATGACGACACCCCTTTCGGACGACACTTGAAGGAAGTCACTAGGTACCTGAGTATCGACATACCAAGCTTCACCATAACCTACACCGCCACTTTACTAGAAGAGGAGTGTTAGATGATTCGAGTTCATGTTCTAGGAAGGATATTCGCACCAGTTACCGAGCCCATCGATTTTCCTTTGATGCACCAACCTGGAGTCTAGGAAAGAGCATGGCCGCCCACATCGCCATTGGACGCATCAGCGAGGTGTAGAACAAGGATCTTAAGGACACCATCTACCAGATATGTGGACGCCGAGATGAGCAATGGGAGATGATTTGCACCAGGAAGGATAAATCCATTGCAGCCTACATACAGGAGTTAAACCAGCACATTCATCGTCAGGAGAACCAAATGTGCGCCAATATGATAGACATGAAGAAGGTGATGACCCGGAACATGGAGCTGGAGGAATTACTCAAGTCTACACGCGATGGTTATGAAGAGGAAATTATAGTACTACTAGAGAAGAATGAAGACCTGAAGAAGAAGCTAGGAATATTCATGGGGGATCCTAAACCTGAAGAGGACATCTGTTCCGAAGACTACATCATACTAGACGACACAGACTCTGACCCCGATAGTGATGATGATTATGAAGACGAAGCTGGAGCAGATATCATGGAGTCTTCCATCGAACAAAATTTCTAGTCGACCACCATATTATCATTAGTATTCTCCCATGTATATAGCAATAGTCCCAGCATTTTGTAATGGTAGCTTAGATCGACTGTATGATCTTTTCTGAATTGAATGGTGTGAAATGAATGTGTTTGTCTCATGTGCATATGGGTAGTGTTCTCTCTTTAGACCTCACTCTATTCTGTTCTCACCCCTCTAAACCTATCACATGCCTCCGAGATGTGACCCTGGATTTGTTTTCCCACCGAAGCTCACTCTGTTGATCCAACAATAGAATGCCTTGATGTAGTTGCTAGTCCAGAACCAAGGCAACAACAACAACAACAACCCACCGCCACCACCTCCAATGGACAACTTAGCCCGTTTTCTGAGGTTGAATCCGCTGGTGTTCTCTAGTAGCACCAAGCCGATTGTTGCTGATGACTGGCTCCGCAAGATTGGAAGGGAGCTGACCACCGCAGGTTGCACAGATGTTGAGAAGGTGCGTTTTGCCGCACATCAACTAGATGGACCTGCAGCCTCATGGTGGGAGAATTACACAGCCACTTTCCCCGTGGCCAATGTCACTTGAGGTCTGTTTCAACAAGCATTCCGCACTGCACATGTCTCAACTGGAGCCATGAGTATGAAGAAGCGTGAGTTTCACAACTTGCACTAGGGAAACCGTACTGTGGCGCAGTACGTGGATGAGTTCAGCAAGTTAGCTTGCTATGCCCCAGATGATGTGGCCACAGATGCCGCAAAGCAGGAGAAGTTTATGGAGGGGCTGAATGATGAGCTGAGTATGCAGTTGATGGTGGCAACATTCGCCAACTACCAGGAGTTGGTAGATAGGGCTCTCATGATTAAAGGCAAGTAGCGGCAGATTGAGAATCATAAACGGAAGTATGGACACGGGAAGTACAACTCTGGAGCTCAGCAGAAGCCTCATTTTACCCTGAATTCGGGAGGACATACCCATCATAACCATGGAGGCCATTCTCACAAAGGAGGAAGTTCACATAATCATAGTGGCCCTAAGAATGGGAATGGGATTGGAGGAAACAACAATCAGAGCCATTCCAACCCAGCAACCCCTGCCAAGAAGGATCTGAGTCATGTTACCTGTTTGTCGGGGGTTTGGTGCGACATATGCCAAAGGATGGCTTATCATGGTGGGGGCGAGTAGAACGTCGCCGGTGCCTGGAAATGGGATGAGGCGAAGACATGCACGCCGGCGAATCTTACCCAGCTTCAGGGCTCTCCGAGGAGATAATACCCCTACTGCTGCTCTGCGGGGTCTCCGCATGATCACTATGGCAAAGTGTTTACACGGTTGCTCCTTGAGCTGTTTCTTGGAGGTAGGAGAGGGCAAGGCTAGCTCTCTCCCTTCTATATGATCTAGTCTAGAGCTAATGGGTTCCAACCCTTTGCATGGGTGCCCTGGGGGGTTTGTATAGGCCTACCCCCCAAGGGTACAATGGTAATCCAGCTGGACGCGGGCCCAGCCGTCAGTGCCTCTGGCCTCCGTCTTCTCTGCCGACCGCTGGGCCCCGCAGACTAGCGGGCCCCACCGAATGGCCTGGTACGGAGCTGACAGGCCGCGTCCACCGCGGGTGGGTCATGCCGGCTACTGATTACTGTAGCCGTGCTTCTGATGACGCGGGCTTGATCATGAGGTCGTGGCAACAGCCCCGCCGCCCGGCGGGCGATCACTGTCGCCACTCCCCATCACTTCTTGATTAATGGTGCGTGGGCCCCGGGGGAGGGCTCGGCCGGCTCCCCCGGGCCGACTCCCGATGGGTCTGACTGGTGGTTCTCCTGCCGTCTCCTGAGGTCTCATTGACTGGTGGGGCCTGCTGCCTCTAGGCCGTACAGACAAGCCGTCGTGGGCATAGGATTCGGCCCTGTGGTGCTGATGTTAGGGCCGGCATGGCAACAGTGCCACGCCGCACGGAGATCTTCCGGGGTACGGCGTGCTGTGGCCATGCCTACCCTTGGTAAGGGGCGGAGGTGGGCTTTGATGTAGCCACGCCCCTGCCCCGTCCCCTTTGATGAGGTCATGGGATTTGTTGGAGTCGCAGGCCGACTCCCCAAAGCCGGCTTCTCTGGAAGTCGCCAGTCGGGAGTCGGCTTTATCCTGAAGTCGTCCCTGGGACTCGGCCGTGAGCGGGCAGTCGGCCATCTTGCCGTCGACTCCTCAGAAGGCGGCTCTTCATCCTGGGGTCTTGAGGGGCGCAGCTTGCCCCGATGTCTTGTAAGGTTCTGGGGCTCGGGTTGGCCTACCCGTGGCCCATTACTCCGACAATAGTCCCCGAAGCTGGTGAGGCCCCGCGGGCGATCGGCCGAGAAGCCTCAGCAGTTTCTCTTTCCGGGTGCTCAACACATGGTCTTTGATGGACTTTTGCCGGGCCGACTAGAAGGAGTCGGATTCGCTCGATTCGGACTCACTCAATTCCGACTCGCACAGTATTTCGAACGTCGCGGCAGGATTCAAGTGGCGTGCTAGGTAAGCCTCCAGGCCGCCGCCCGTTCTAGGCCTGTCATGCGATGGCACGTGGCTGGGCCGTCCTGCCAGCCTACGCGCGCGACGGGATAGGCCCATAGGCGGGGCCCGCCACTACCGTGCCTCGGCGCCCGAGCGGATCCACTGCGGCCCCGGTGGACGGTTGGGATTCCCGTGGAGTTACTGCGCGTAGTAACTTTATCGTGGATCGTGGGGGTCGTGGGGCCGTGGGCGCAGTAAATCCCCACGACCGCCCCCTCGGCTTCGAAGCCCATAGGACTATAAGTAGGGGGAAGAGGGGGGCACGCGCATCCCTCCTTCCCACCACTCCTCGTTCTCTCTCTTCACACTGCTCCTTGCTCTCCTCCTTCGTCTTCTTCTTTGCTCCGCCGCGCGCCCAAGCTCCGGCGAACGCCGCGGCGACAGCTTGCGATGAGTTCTTCCTCCACCGTCGCGCCTCCCCCGGTGCGCTCCGGCACTTGGGACGGCTCCGAAGTTCATGAATACCACATCGAGTTCCTCCGCCGGACTCGTCGGCTCCCTGGCGAGGATCGCATGCAGGTGTGTCTTGCGCCGAAGGGGGAGATTTCCCCCGCGCCGCAGGAGGGCGAGCGGGTTATCTTCCGCTCGCACTGCCTGCGCGGGTTGGGGCTACCGGCGAGCAGTTTCTTCCGATCCTTCCTGGAGTTCTACGGCCTCCAGCCGCACCACCTCACCCCCAACGCAGTGGTGCTGCTGTCCGCCTTCATGGCCTTGTGCGAAGGCTTCATCGGAGTCCTCCCCACCCTCAAGCTCTGGGGGGATTTCTTCTTCTCCAAGCTCGGCACCCAGGCTGCGGGCGTGCCGGCTCAGTGCGGCGCTTTCATCGTCGTGCGAAGGTCGGGGGTCGACAATCCCTTCCCCTCCATCTCGCTGATAAAGTCGGTGAAGATGTGGCAGAGATCCTACTTCTACGTCAGGAACGCCTCCGCGAGGGGGGACTGGGTCAACCTGCCGGCTGGGCGACTGCCCAACTGGTCGTACCGGGCCAAGTCGCTGACGCCTGCGGGAGCCGGCGCCATCACGCGACTCCGAGTGCTGACGCAGTCGGAGGGTTTGACTGGTCCAGACCTGCTGGCCGCCTTCGTGGCGCGCCGAGTTCTCCCACTCCAAGGCCGCCCCCACATGATATGCCAGATGAGCGGGCACCGTGACCCGAGTCGGATGTGCACCAAGGACATGCCTCACGAAGAGGTGGCCTTCATGGTGAACTACCTCTCGGACAGCAAGCTCCTGGAGGATTGGCGGTTCGGCAAGGAGCCGTACTCCCGCGCCAACCCCCCGCCCGTGGTGAGTTGCCTTTCCTTTCTTTCTTTGGACTGTCTTCTTTCTTGCCGAGTTTGTTTTGACCAGTCAGCTTTGGTCAGAATCCACCCGCCAGCCGGCACCTCGGGGCCGGCCCGCGAGTTCCTCGCCGACCGGGCGGAGAGCGACGTCGACGACCCCGATCTGGGGGCGGCGGCTCTGGAAGACGACGCCGAGGGAGGAGGAGGAACAACAGGCGACTTCAGGCCTTCGGCCACTTTCGCCGACTGGCCTGACGACGACGCCGAGGGAGAAGTCGCCCCTCGCCATCGGCCAGGAGCCAGCCAGCCTGGCGCGAGGCTCTTCTGCCGCGCCGGGCGCTCCAGGCGGCGGGAAGAAGCGCAGGGCCGTGCCGACCTTGTTCGGCAGTCGGCCGAAGAAGCCCAAGGGCTCGGCTGCGGTGACCCGGCGGGACGAGGCGGCTGCGAAGGCCATCCGCTTCCGTAAGGAAGTGAAGAAGCCGCCATTGGTCTCCGCGTGAGTATCCTGTCTTCAAAGCTTTATTCTTTCTTTGTGACTTTGTCTGAGTCTTCGCTTGCTCCTCTTGCTTCAGGGCTCCCCTCACTCTTGAGAGGGTCACCGCCGCCTCCGTCATGGGGTCAGCGGAGACGTCCGCCACCACTCGGCGGATTGACCCCACTGCTGACCTCCGGGAGGCAACAGAGCGGAATGCAAAGGAGAAGCGCAACGAAGAAGAGGCCCTCCGCCTGGAGAAGGCGGAGGCCGACAGGGCGGAGGCCTCCGCCAAGAAAAAACTGGCGGAGGCCGAAGCCGCCGCCGCGATGAAGCGGCAGGCTGAGGAAGCCGCACGCCGCCAGTCGGCGGTGTTCGTCACCCCGTTGAACTCTGCGCCGCCGCCTCCGGAGTTCACGGGGCAGACTGGGGAAGCCGGCGGGGAGAACCCCGTCGTGGAGAGGGAAGGCGGCGACCCCTCTACGCCGGACGTGAACGTTCCGCCGCCGCCTCCGCCGCCGTCTGAAGGTGCGCAAGGCAAGCAGCCAGCGGACCCTCCGGTGCCGCCGACCGAAGATGAGGCCGTGGCGAGGCTACTCCTCCAAGTCGGCTCGCCAACGCGGCGCCGTCTGGAGAAGGCGACTTCGGCACCCCGCCCCCTGGAAGCCGGCACCGCCAGCTCGGCGATCCCAGACGCCGAATCGACGAGCGTCGCACCCATTGGGTGGGTGCGAGGAGGCGGCACAGGGCCGCTGAACGAGGCGCTTCTGGACGTCCAGGCGAAGCTTCGTGCTGAGGGCGACACTCTCCAGAATTGCACCAAGGCAAACCTGGCATCACGGGCAGCCGTCCGGGTATGTTTTTTCTTTGGCCTTTGTTTTCTTGTTCCTCTCTATGGGGGCGCGCCAGCGCACCCACTGGGTGTAGTCCCCGAGTTTCGGGCTGGCTGCTGAGCAGGCGGCCCGAAACTCTAATTGATCAACTCTCGGTATTGACTTTTTGTCTGAAATGCTTGTCACAGGATTACCACAACCTCCGCGTCACTACCTTCAACTGTAACGTTGAAGAGCTAGGCAAGCGGACCCCTGATTTGTCGGAGAGCCGGAGTAAGTCTTTTTCTTTCTTCGCGGGGGCGCGCTGGCACACCCGCGGGCTGTAGTCCCCAAGATTCGGGCCGACTGCTGAGCAGTCGGGCCGGATCTCCCTGGCGACCTTCTTTTCCTGATGACTTAATGCCTTCTTTCTTTCTTCTTCTCAGGGGCCAACGCTGCTCTTCAACAGCAGCTGAGAGACGCCAACTCCGCTTTGCGCGCCAAAGAGGAGGAGTGCAGCACGCTCGCCACGGAGCACGATCTGCTGGCCACTTAATTGGCAGAGCAGAAGGAGCTGCTTGTGAAGATGCAGAGGGAGGCGGAGGAGACGGAAACCGCCCTCCTGGCCGAGTTCGCGAGCGCTCCTCCTGGTCTGACAAGGAGGCGCTGCTGGCCTCCGGCTTCCACGAGATTGAAGACATCGTTGATGGTGAGTTTCTTTATTTTCTTTCTTCGAGCTGCCGATTTAAATCGTGCCGACTCCTGGTTTTTGACTTGCTTCTTTGTTTCTCCCTGTCTTTGTAGAATTCTTTCCTGGGCAGTCGCAGGCCGCCATCCAAGCCATCGAGGCTGACCGTGAAGGTCGGAGGGCGGAGGGCGCAGAGATTGCCGTTGACGCCCCCCAAACTATTGACGAGCACATCCTGAGCATCGAGGCTCGCCTTCGGCCGGCTCACCGGATGCTGCGCCGGCTTCGGCATGTCGGTGCCCAGGCAATTGCCGCCCTGTGGCTGGATATGCACGCTCCGCGCATCCCCAGCCTGACGGCCGACTGGCTGGAGGTCGCGGCTGGTCGTCTTGAGGCCTGGAAGGGCTCTTCAGCCCGAGCTAGAGCGCGCCGGGCCTTGGAGTTCGTCAAGGCATGGTATCCGGGGCTGGATCTAGACCGGCTGGCCACGCTTCGGTCAGAGGCCCAGCCGGAGCTGGCAGCCGCGAAAGACGCCCTCGTCAAGCATGCTGCGGCGATCGCCGAGTACACCGACACCAGCATTTTCGTCCCCGAGCGGTCTGAAGACGGCGAGGAGGTACCGCCAGAGTGGTTTGGGATGAACCCAGACTACGGCGAGGACTCAGCGGAGGTGATTGGCTCCAGCGTCAAGGAGGAAGGCGAGCGGAGGACGGAGGCAAGACGGAGGCACCAGAAGATGGAGCAGACGGCCAGCCTCAGCCCGACTGCGCCTCCAGCAACGAGCCGCGTGCGACCGACCCGACTGCCGTCGGAGGTGATCAAGCCGAGACTAGCCAGCCGGCCGCCCCGATGCCTGACGCTGACGCCTCCTCCGACTCTCCGAATCCGTCTGCTGCTTCCTAAGCTGCCGCTTTATCTTTATTTTATCTGCTTCAGTAGTCTTTGAAGAACTTGTTAATTCGCACAATTCCACCCGCGGGGTGTATTTTGAACCTCTGCTCGAAAATTCGGCCAAGGGCTTATGTTATGTAAATATATTTATCCGAGTTCTATCTTTTCTTGCTCATTGCTCTTTTGGCTTTTTTCCTTTGCCGCTTTCTCTTAGTTGCCTGCCTTGCCAATCGGACAGCCGCTCTGCGGACTGTCGCTGGATCAAGTGCTTGGCTACTTTGGGAAAGCAAGTACTTAGCCGTTTTCAAGAGTTTTTGAGCAAGTTGGATAGAAGACGGCAATCCGACTATTCGAGAGTCGGTTTTGCGAAAAAGGCTAGAAGCTGTCTTGAGCTATGTTTTATGCTTTGAGTCCTTCCGTTTTCATGCGAACGCCCATTCTACCTTACCTCTGCCCACCGTACAGTCGCTCTGTGAGCTGTGGCTTCTGACAAAAGACGGTTTAGGTGTTACACACTACTTGTCCGGCTGCAGGAAGCATTTCATAGTGCAAGGCGGCAAGTCCCCGGGCCGACTTGTCGAGCCCGGTGCCAAGCGGCATGACAAAGAGTAACATACTTGTAGGCATAATTTTTATCATACAGACAAAAGAGGGCAGTCCCCGAGCTCGTCTCGGGGGCCCCGAAGTCTTGGTACTTTAATACAAAAGGTAGCATGGTACATACTGCATCAACTGTAAAATCTTCGGAGGAGATTTGCATTCCATGGCCGCTCTGTCTCCTTGCCGGAGTCGTCCCTCTTGCGTGCTCGGGGCTTCTGAGCGTCAATCAGGTAGTAGGAATCGTTGCCCAGTACTTTGCTGATGATGAAAGGGCCTTCCCAAGGCGCCGACAGCTTGTGCTGGCCGGCTGTTCGCTGGATCAGCCGGAGCACAAGGTCGCCTTCTTGGAAAGATCTTGGCCTGACCTTCCTGTTGTGGTATCGGCGCAGGCTCTGCTGGTAGATGCTGGACCGGCTGAGTGCCAACAGCCGGCCCTCTTCCAGCAGATCGACGCCGTCTTGTCGTGCTTCTTCTGCTTCCTCCTCGGTGTACATGGTGACTCGTGGGGAGTCGAACTCTATGTCCGTTGGGATGACAGCTTCGGCACCATAGACGAGGAAGAAGGGCGTGAAGCCGGTTGACTTGTTTGGAGTCGTGCGCAGACTCCAGAGGACTGCTGGCAGCTCGTCGAGCCAGCAGCCAGCCGAGCGCTCCAGAGGCTCGATCAGCCGAGGCTTGATGCCGGACAGGATGAGGCCGTTTGCTCGCTCCACTTGGCCGTTTGACTGCGGATGGGCGACGGATGCTAGGTCCAGTCGGATGCCCTGTGTTGCGCAGAAACGGGCCAAGGCGCCTTTGGTGAAATTTGTGCCATTGTCGGTGATGATGCTGTGTGGTATGCTGTACCGAATTGTGATATCGGAGATGAAAGTTACGGCAGTCGGACCGTTCAGCTTCTTGATTGGCTTTGCTTCTATCCACTTGGTGAACTTGTCCACTGCGACAAGTAAGTGAGTTAAACCACCTCGTGTTGTCTTGAATGGTCCCACCATGTCTAGACCCCAAACTACGAAAGGCCAGGCAATGGGGATGGTCTTGAGTGCAGAAGCTGGCTGGTGTGGCTTGGAGCTGAACTTCTGGCACCCTTTGCATTTTTGGACCAACTCCTTGGCCTCTTCCAAGGCAGTTGGCTAGAAGAAACCGTGTCGAAAGGCTTTGGCGATGAGTGCTCTTGAAGCCGCATGGTGGCCGCACTCGCCTTGATGGATGTCTTTAAGAATCGCTTGGCCTTGCTCTGGCTCTACGCAGCGCTGGTAGACACTAGTGACGTTGCGCCTGACCAGCTCTCTGTTGACTATGGTGTAGGCTACCGCCCGGCGTTGTATTTGCCGAGCTGAGGTCTCATTAGTTGGCAGCTCTTTGTTCACCAGGAATTTGAGGATGGGCTGGGCCCATGAGGGTGCTGCTATTTCTTTGACTACCAGAACTGTGACTTGGACGAGGGCGGTTGGGCTGGGAGGCGGCGGGTTGGAGTCAACAACCGCTTGCTGGGTTAACGAAGTCCCCAGGCCGACTGGCGCGGTCCTTGGGCCGAGTTTTGGAGTCTTAGAGTCCGCCACCGCAGTCCCCGGGCCGGGTTTGACTGTGGCGGCTTTGGAGTCATCCGCCAAAATCCCCGTACCGACTGTCGGAGCTCTGGAGTCGGATCCGACATCTTCGGGAGGAGCCGGCACAAAAATGGAGTCTGATTCTGGTGAAGTCTTGACAGACGGCTTGAGGAGGCATTGAAGGGCGACGCCAGATGGTATTGCTTGGTGGGTGGAGCCGATTCGTGCCAAGGCATCTACTTGGTCGTTGTCGTTTCTTGGCACATGGAGAAACTCGCACCCTTCGAAATAGCTGCTAAGTTGCTGCACGAGGAAACGGTAACTCGCCATGTTTGCATCTTTCGCGTCCCAGTCGTCAGATGATTGCTGGACCACTAAGTCCGAGTCGCCATAACACAAGATCCGGCGGATGCCAAGTTCTTTGGCAAGCCGGAGCCCGTGAATGAGCGCCTCGTACTCGGCGACATTGTTGGAGGCGGCAAAGTGGATTTGCAGCACGTATTTGAGCTTGTCACCTTTGGGAGAGGTGAGGACGACACCGGCTCCCAAGCCAGTGCGCATCTTGGAGCCGTCAAATGCCTCCGCCAATGGGTGGAATCAGGCGCTGGAGGTAGGTACTGGGTCTCGGCCCAGTCGACTCGGCCAGAAGCATCTCGGCTACCAATGATCTCGGCAAGCGGGGCCATGCAGACCACCGTGATTGGATGCTCTTGAAAGTAAGGCTTCAATTTCTTGGCAGCAAAGTGTACGCCATAGCACATCTTCTGGTAGTGGGGGTAGTTCTGCTTGGAGGTTGACAGTACCTCGCTCAGGTAATATACCGGTCTCTGGACAGGTAGCGCCTTGCCTTCCTCCTTGCGTTCCACTACAATGACCGTGCTGACTACCCGGCTGGTGGCAGCGATGTATAGGAGCATAGGTTCCTTGAGAGTCGGAGCCGCCAGGACGGGTGGAGTAGCCAGCATCTTCTTCAACTGGTGAAAAGCTTCGTCCGCCTTATGGTTCCACTCGAAAAAAGTGGTCTTCTTCATGAGTTGGTATAAGGGGAGAGCTTTCTCGCCCAGCCGACTGATGAATCGGTTGATGGACGCCAAGCAGCCAGTGAACTTCTGCACATCCAGCAGTTGGCTGGGTACCTCCATTCTCTCAATAGCCTTGATCTTTACTAGGTTGCATTCTATGACGCGTTCAGAGACCAGGAAGCCAAGGAGCTGGCCGGCTGGTACTCCGAAGACACACTTCTCGGGGTTGAGCTTGATCTGGAACCGGCGCAGGTTCTCAAAAGTCTCCTTGAGGTCTTCCAGTAGTGTTCCACGCTTTTCCGTCTTCACCACCACGCCGTCCATGTAAACATGGGCGTTTCTGCTGAGCTGCTTGAGGAGGCACTTCTGCATGCAACGCTAAAAGGTGGCGCCGGCATTCCTTAAGCTGAACGTCATGGTGAGGTAGCAGAAGGCTCCAAACGGCGTGATGAAGGCGGTTTTCAGTCTGTCAGCCGGGTTCAGCTTGATCTGGTGATATCCTGAGTATGCATCCAAAAAACTCAACAGCTCGCATCCGGCTGTGGAGTCTATCACCTGATCGATTCTTGGTAGAGCAAATGGGTCCTTGGGGCAGGCCTTGTTGAGGCTCGTGTAGTCAATACACATTCGCCACTGCTTGTTCTTCTTCAGTACCAGGACCGGATTTGCTAGCCATTCTGGAAAGAACACTTCCATAATGAAGTCGGCTGGTAGGAGTCGGGCTATCTCTTCTCCGACAACTCTTCTCTTCTCTTCTGATAGGCGGCGCAGGGGCTGCCTGACCGGCTTTGCATCAGATCGGACATGTAACTTGTGCTCGGCAAATTCCATCGGTACACCTGGCATGTCTTTGGGGGACCATGCGAAGATGTCTCGATTCTCACAGAGGAAATCGACGAGCTCGCCTTCCTATTTGCTGTCGAGGTTTGCCCCTACGACGGTGTACCTCTCTGGGTGCTCCGGATCCAAGGGTATCTTCTTTGTCTCTTTGGCCGGCTTGAGTGAACCCTCAGCCTCCGACTCTTTTGGGTTGGCGATACCTCAGGCTGCTTGCCGGCCATCGCCACAACTCGCTCAAGGAGCCGCTTCTCGGCCGCGATTACCAGGGACTCGGCCAGCCGACTGCTCTCAGCCGCGCAAGCAGACGACTTCCGGTAGTCGCCAGCCACAGTCAGAATTCCCCTGGAACTGGGCATCTTCATCTTGAGGTAGGCGTAGTGGGGGACCGCCATGAACTTGGCCAAGGCGGGCCGGCCAAGTAGTGCATGGTATGGGCTCTCAAGGTCCACCACCTCAAACCAAACAGACTCTCTACGGAAGTGATCTTTGTCCCCAAAGAGGACGTCCATCAGGATTTTGCCGATTGGTGAGCAGGAAAGCCCGGGAACAATGCCGTGGAACACAATTCGGCTATTCTAAATTGTCTTTACTTGACTCCTAACTTCTCCATGGTGTCCTTGTACAGGATATTGATGATGCTGCCTCCATCTATCAGAACTCGCGAGAAACGCGTGGCTCGTCTGTCTGTAGCAAAGGTGGCGTCCAGGACCAAGGCATAGGATCCCGGACTTGGCATCACTTCTGGGTGGTCAGCCCTTCTCCAGCTGATGGGCTTCTCAGACCAGTGCATGAACTCTGGCGTCTCCGACGCTACTGCATTCACCTCTTGTCCCTGCAGCCGCCTGCTACGTCGATCATCAGCCACACTGGTGAACACCACATAGGCTCCGTGCTCTTCAGGGTATTCGTCTTGTATCGCGCCGATTGGCCTGACAGCCGGCTGCTGGGGCAGCGGCGGAGGCGGCTGCCCAGCTGGCGGGAGAGGCAGGAGGCCGTCTCCCTTGGCGATCCTGGTGAGCCAGTGGCACTTCCGGGTAGTGTGATTCGACGGCTTCGCGTCGCTATGGAACTTGCAAGGTCCATCCAAGGTCTGCTCATAGGAGAAGGTCGGCAACCAGTTTGGCTTGCCGCCTTTCTGTCGCTTGGGCGGGCGCTGCTCATCTGGTTGCTGGGCTTCAACGGTCGCGACCTGGCGGCTGCTGGAAGCTGGCTGCGGGGCCTTGCATTTGTGGTCGCCTTGCGGTTGTCGCCGGCTGGCGTCTGCCGCCGGAGTTCTTGGAGCTTGAGGAGCCACTTTGCCAGTTGTGCTGATTTGAATCTCCACCTTCATGGAGGAGTCGGCCGTGGCGTACTTGTCCGCTATGATCAGCAGCTCGTTGAGGGTTTCTGGCTCGTCGCAAAGGAGCTTGTGCTTGAGGAGGGTGCCTTCTCTGCACCCGGCTATGAAGTACTCGATGGCCTGCACCTCGTGCATGCCCTCACAGGAGTTCCAAAGCTCGGCCCAACATGTGAGGTAATCGCGGGTCGACTCGTCGGGGCCTTGCATGCACAAGGAAAGCTGACGAGGCTTGGGAGGACGCTTGTACGTGCTGGTGAAGTTGCGGACGAATGCTTCGGTGAAGTCGACCCAGCTGTTGATGCTGCGGGGCTTTAGGTTGTTCAGCCATGTCCGGGTCGTGCCCTGGAGCATGAGTGGAACGTACTTTACGGCGACGCGCTTGTTGCCGTTTGCTATGTTGACAGCCGTGGAGTAGTCGACTAGCCAGTCTTCCGGCTTCACGGAGCCGGTATACTTGGGCGTGTCTCTTGGGAGCGTGAACCCTCTGGGAAAGGGCTCGTCTCGAATGCGGGGCCCGAAACAAGGCAGACCCAGCTCGTCTTCTTCTTCCGGCGCTAAGGATCGGTGAAGTCGGTCGATCCGGTGGCGGGCGTCATTCTCTCCAACTCCCTCTCGGCGGCCAAGGCGATCGCCGAGAGTCGGGTGGTCAACAGGCGGCGGGGAGACTCGCCTCTCCTTGTGGGGAGGGGGAGGCGGACAGTCGTCCCGTCGTTCCACTGCTCTCGGGCGGCCGTCTCGGTCGCGCTCTATGGTAATGCGAGTCCGACTGTGGCTGACAGCCGGCTCCTTGTCTCTTCTTCCTTGGGCGCCGCCAGTCGGTGTCCGAGACATCGCGCCTTGATCTCGGTGAAGGTCGTCGTTTGGCCTTTGCAGCGCCTCCGTGCGGCAGCCGGCCTCGTTCTGCGCGGCGGCCGCGTCGAGGAGCCGCTAGACTCGCTCCATCATGAGGCGGCGTTCTTCGCCCTCGAAATTGTCCAACTCATCCGCCGCTGCCTGGGCAGCTCGGATGTTCTCCGCCGGTGTAGCATACATAGGGCGGCTTGCCCCAAACAGGTTGGCGATGGCTACGTCGCACTGCTGGACTGCGCCAAGGCGGCTGGGCCCCACCGGGGACGGCGAGCCGCCGACGGCGCGATCCATCTCCCGCTGGTAGGCTTCTGACAAGCGCCTCATGTTGGCCAGCTTCTTCGCGCCTTCAACGAGCTGAAGGCGGCGCGCCTCCAACGTCTCCGCGTCAGCATCTTCTGAAATGGGCACAGTTAGGTCTTGCAGCGCCGCGCCGAGTGAGTCGTGCGCTCCTCCGTCGGGGAGCTCGTCATGACTGATGACTAGCACCTCGGTAACGGTGCTTCCGTTGCTCTCCGCGCGAGGGAGAGGTTCGTCGTAGACCACCACATTGGTGGGGAACGCATCGAGCGACGCGGTGTCGGAGTCGACCAGCATCGGGTCGATGGAGCCTACGGACTCCAAGTCTATGGCAGGCTCGTCGGAAACGTGGAGTTGATCGAGGAGGCCCGCGAGGAGGTTCTTGGGGCCGCCCATGCCTGTGTTGGACGCGGGTTCGTCGGAGAGGCGGACCTCGCCGACAAGTTTGGCCAAGGAGCTGGCCGCGCAGGCGATCTCAACGCCGCTTAGCGCGTCAGTGCAAACTCCGTCTGGCATGCCTGGCTGGCTACGCTCACCAGGGAGGAAAAGGGTTCTCATCCAGAATAGATCTTCGGACGGCGGTGCACCAGGCCCCACGGTGGGCGCCAAATGTCGGGGGTTTGGTGCGACATATGCCAAAGGATGGCTTATCATGGTGGGGGCGAGTAGAACGTCGCCGGTGCCTGGAAACGGGATGAGGCGAAGACATGCACACTGGCGAATCTTACCCAGCTTTAGGGCTCTCCGAGGAGATAATACCCCTACTGCTGCTCTGCGGGGTCTCTGCATGATCACTATGGCAAAGTGTTTACACGGTTGCTCCTTGAGCTGTTTCTTGGAGGTAGGAGAGGGCAAGGCTAGCTCTCTCCCTTCTATATGATCTGGTCTAGAGCTAATGGGTTCCAACCCTTTGCATGGGTGCCCTGGGGGGTTTATATAGGCCTACCCCCCAGGGGTACAATGGTAATCTGGCTGGAAGCGGGCCCAGCCGTCAGTGCCTCTGGCCTCCGTCTTCTCTGCCGACCGCTGGGGCCTGCCGACTGGCGGGCCCCGCCAATTGGCCTGGTACGGAGCCGACAGGCCGCGTCCACCGCGGGCGGGTCTTGCCGGCTGCTGATTACTGTAGCCATGCTTCTGATGACGCGGGCTTGCTCATGAGGTTATGGCAATAGCCCCGCCACCTGGCGGGCGATCACTGTCGCCACTCCCCATCACTTCTTGATTAATGGCGCATGGGCCCCGGGGGAGGGCTCGGCCGGCTCCCCCGGGCCGACTCCCGACGGGTCTGACTGGTGGTTCTCCTGCCATCTCCTGAGGTCTCACTGACTGGTGGGGCCTGCTACCTTTAGGCCATACAGACAAGCCGTCGTGGGTGCAGGATTCGGCCCTGCGGTGCTGATGTCAGGGCCGGCATGGCAACAGTGCCACGCCGCACGGAGATCTTCCGGGGTACGGCGTGCTGTGGCCATGCCTGCCCTTGGTAAGGGGCGGAGGTGGGCTTTGCTGTAGCCACGCCCCTGCCCCGTCCCCTTTGATGAGGTCATGGGGTTTGTTGGAGTCGCAGGCCGACTCCCCAAAGCCGGCTTCTCTGGAAGTCGCCAGTCGGGAGTCGGCTTTATCCTGAAGTCATCCCTGGGACTCGGCCATGAGCGGGCAGTCGGTCGTCTTGCTGTCGACTCCTCAGAAGGCGGCTCTTCGTCCTAGGGTCTTGAGGGGCGCAGCCTGCCCTGATGTCTTGAAAGGTTCTGGGGCTCGGGTTGGCCTACCCGTGGCCCATTACTCCGACACTGTTTCAAGTGCGAGAATACTGGACACTGCGTCAATGAATGTCCTAAGATAAAGAATGGCAATGGGAATGGAAGCTCGGGAAAGAAGCCCAACCCTTTCACCTGAGGGCAGGTGAACCACGTCAACGTGGAGGAAGTTGAAGAGCAACCCGATGTAGTTATCGGTAAGTTTTTTATTAAGTCATTTACTGCTATTGTCCTTTTTGACACTCGTGCATCGCATTCATACATATCAAGGGGATTTTTGGATAATTTTAAGTTGCCCATGATACGTCTCCGTCGTATCTACTTTTCCAAACACGTTTGCCCTTGTTTTGGACTCTAACTTGCATGATTTGAATGGAACTAACCCGGACTGACGTTGTTTTCAGCAGAATTACCATGGTGTTATTTATGTGCAGAAACAAACGTTCTCAGAATGACCTAAAACTTCACGGAGCAACTTTTTGGAAAATATAAAAAATACCTGCAAAAGATGAAGGCCAGGGGCCCACCACCTGTCCACGAGGGTGGGGCGCGCCTGCCCCCTAGGGCGCGCCCCCCTACCTCGTGGGCCCCCTGGTGCCTCTCCAACTCCAACTTCAACTCTATATATTGTGTTTCGGGGAGAAAAAAACCAGAGAGAAGAATTCATTGCGTTTTACGGTACGGAGCCGTCGCCAAGCCCTAAAACCTCTCGGGAGGGCTGATCTGGAGTCCGTCCGGGGCTCCGGAGAGGGGAATCCGTCGCCATCGTCATCATCAACCATCCTCCATCACCAATTTCATGATGCTCACCGCCGTGAGTGAGTAATTCCATCGTAGGCTTGCTAGACAATGATGGGTTGGATGGGATCTATCATGTAATCGAGTTAGTTTTGTTAGGGTTTGATCCCTAGTATCCACTATGTTCTGAGATTGATGTTGCTATGACTTTGCTATGCTTAATGCTTGTCACTAGGGCCCGGGTGCCATGATTTCAGATCTGAACCTATTATGTTTTCATCAATATATGAGTGTTCTTGATCCTATCTTGCAAGTCTATAGTCACCTATTATGTGTTATGATCCGTTAACCCTGAAGTGACAATAATCGGGATACTTACCGGTGATGACCGTAGTTTGAGGAGTTCATGTATTCACTATGTGTTAATGCTTTGTTCCGGTACTCTATTAAAAGGAGGCCTTAATATCCCTTAGTTTCCGTAAGGACCCCGCTGCCACGGGAGGGTAGGACAAAAGATGTCATGCAAGTTCTTTTCCATAAGCACATATGACTATATTCGCAATACATGCCTACATTATAGCAATGAAGTGGGGCTAGTTCTGTGTCACCCTAGGTTATGACTGTTACATGATCAACCGCATCCGGCATAATTCTCCATCACCGATCCATTGCCTATGAGCTTTCCATATATTGTTCTTCGCTTATTTACTTTTCCGTTGCTATTGCTATCATCACTACAAAATACCAAAAACATTACTTTTACTATTGTTACCTTTTGCTACCGTTACCACTACTATCATATTACTTTGGTACTAAATACTTTGCTGTAGATACTAAATTTCCAGGTGTGGTTGAATTCACAACTCAGCTGCTAATACTTGAGAATATTCTTTGGCTCCCCTTGTGCCGAATCAATAAATTTGGGTTGAATACTTTACCCTCGAAAACTGTTGCGATCTCCTATACTTGTGGGTTATCAGCCCACCGTAGCCCTTAAGACACCTATGTTAGTAAGCTCACCAGGAGCGGAGTATATGGCTAGCAGAGGATGTTTTCAGTTGCCATTGACCATAGGTAGGCATGTTTTCCCCTCAGACCTAATAATTTTGGAGTCACAAGGATTCGATGTGATACTAGGCATGGACTGGCTATCGATGTACGAAGGAAATATCGACTGTGCTAGTAAGTCAATTCTCCTCACCACCCCAGAGGGTAAACGGATCAAGTATGTGTCTTGCCATGCACCAAGGAGGACTCAAGTAAATTCACTCTGGGAGTTGTTCAGGAGGAAGTGCCAGTTGTGAAGGATTATCCTGATGTATTTACAGAGGAATTACCAGGCATGCCGCCAGATCGAGATATAGAATTTTTGATAGAACTGCTACCAGGCACCGGACCAATATCGAAGAGACCGTATCGGATGCCCGCAAATGATCTGGAGGAAATTAAGAAGCAGATTAAGGAGTTATTGGAGAAAGGTTATATCCGACCAAGTTCATCCACGTGGGGAGCCCCAGTGCTCTTAGTTGAGAAGAAAGATGGATCCTTGAGAATGGTTGTTGATTATCGTGCATTGAATGAAGTGATGATCAAGAACAAGTACCCACTACCGATGATCAACGATTTGTTTGACCAGCTGCAGGGAGATAAAGTATTCTCCAAGATCGATCTTCGATCAGGATACCACCAGCTGAAGATCCGAGAACAAGATATTCCCAAGACAACTTTTACCACAAGGTATGCGCTATATGAGTACACGGTCATGTCTTTTGGATTGACTAACGCCCCTGCCTATTTTATGAGTATGATGAATAAGGTGTTCATGGAGTTCTTGGATAAGTTTGTTTTTGTGTTCATTGACGATATATTGGTGTACTCGAAGAATGGAGAAGAACATAAGGAAAATTTGCGCTTACTTCTTGAGAAGCTCACGGAACATCAGCTATACGCCAAGTTCAGCAAATGTGAGTTTTGGTTGAAAGAAGTTGGATTTCTCGGACATGTTATATCTGGAGAAGGTATAGCAGTAGATCCTACTAAGGTCCAGTCTGTCATAGAGTGGTTGGCACCCACCTCAGTTGGAGAAATACGTAGTTTTCTTGGACTCACGGGATATTACCGGAGATTCATTGAGAATTTTTTCCAAGATTGCGAAGCCCATGACAAAGTTATTGAAGAAGGACACCAAGTTCAAATGGACCGAAAAATGTGAGGCCAGTTTTTAGGAGTTGAAGAAATGTTTAGTTACAGCCCCGGTGCTAATTCTTCCGGATATACGCAAGGCTTTCCAAGTGTATTGCGACGCTTCTCGCCAGGGACTTGGAGGTGTACTTATGCAAGACGGAAGAGTTGCTTCATATGCCTCATGTTAGCTTCGACCTCATAAGTTGAATTATGCCACACATGATTTGGAGTTAGCAGCCATAGTGCATGCGCTCAAGACCTGGAGACATTTTCTTATTGGAAACAGTTGTGATGTATACACAGATCATAAGAGTTTGAAGTATATCTTCATGCAGAAGGAGTTGAACCTCGGGCAAAGGAGATGGTTGGAGCTCATAAAGGATTATGATATGAAGCTGCATTATCATCCAGGAAAGGCCAATGTTGTAGCAGACACTTTGAGGTGCAAGAGTTATGTCAATACTCTCTTAACTGGAGGATTAGCTCAGGAGTTAGGCGAAGATCTCAGGGAACTTCATTTGGAGATAGTTCCGAGAGGTTTCATTGAAGCATTGGAGGTTCATTCCACATTGTTGGGAAAGATTCGAGAATCCCAGAAGACTGATAAGGAGATTGTGGAGATAAAGGAGAAGATGAATAAAGGAAAAGCCAAGGGTTTCGTGAGGATGAGCACAAAACTTTATAGTTTGAGGATCGTATTTATGTGCCCAATGATGCAGAGATCAGGAAGTTAATACTTCAGGAAGCTCATGACTCGCCATACTTGATTCACCCCAGAAACACCAAGATGTATTTGGATTTGAAGGAACATTTCTGGTGGACAGGTATGAAGAAGGATATTGTCGAGTATGTAGCAGTATGCGACGTCTGTTAAAGAGTGAAGGAAGAGCATCAGAAGCCAGCAGGATTACTACAGCCTATGTTGATACCCGAATGGAAGTGGGATAAGCTTGGCATGGATTTCATCACCGGATTACCCAGGACACGATCAGGTTATGATTCCATCTGGGTAGTAGTTGATCGTTTGACCAAAGTGGCTCAATTTATCCCAGTGAAAATTACTTATACAAGCACGAAGTTGTCCAAGATATATATGACCAGGATCGTATGTCTTCACGGAGTTTCGAGGACCATCATATCAGATAGAGGGACACAGTTTACCTCGAAGTTTTGGAATCAGTTACACCAGACTTTGGGTACCAGGCTAGAGTTTAGCACAGCCTTTCATCCGTAGACAGATGGACAGACCGAGAGAGCCAATCAGATTCTGGAGGACATGTTGAGAGCTTGTGCGCTAGATTATGGATCTAGCTGGGGTGATAATTTACCTTACGTAGAGTTCTCATATAACAACAGCTACCAGGCTAGTTTGAAGATGGTCCCTTTCGAAGCTTTGTATGAAAGGAGGTTCAGGACACCATTGATGTGGGATGAAGTTGGAGATCGTCAATTGTTCGGACCAGATTTAATCAAAGAGTCTGAAGAGATGGTTAAGTTGATTCGTGATAGACTGAAGGTAGCTCAGTCGAGGCAGAAGAGTTATGCTGATACTAAACGCAAGGAGGTAGCCTATGAAATCAGAGACAGAGCATATCTCCATGTGTCACCGCTGCGAGGAGTTAAACGATTCGGAGTCAAAGGAAAGTTAGCACCACGATTTGTAGGACCATACCGGGTTTTGGAACGTATGGGAGAAGTGGCTTACAAGTTGGAATTACCCGAAGGTTTGTTAGGAGTTCATGATGTGCTTCACGTTTCCCAGTTGAAGAAGTGCCATGCAGAGATGGACAATATTCCTTTGAGAGACACAGTGCCCTTGGAAGCAATTCAGTTGGAGAGTGACCTAACCTACGAGGAGAAACCTGTCAAGATTCTCGAGTTTGCTAGCCGAGTTACACGCAGCTAGGTCATCAAGTTTTGCAAACTTCAGTGGAGCCACCATACCAAGGAAGAAGCCACCTGGGAGCGAGAAGAAGACCTACGGAAAGACCAACCACACCTATTTGCTAGCCAACCCAAATCTCGAGGGCGAGATTCATCTTAAGGGGGGTAGGTTTATAACATCCCAATTTTCAATTTGGATGTTAATCATTTGGTCATCATATGCATCCATGATTCTGCATTTTGAATTGGTTTTATTTGGACATTTTGATCCTAGAGGCCTTAAGCAACTCAAGGACCATGTGAGAGAGCTGGAGGTTTTCATAAAATTCCATTTTTAAATTTTTAAAATTGGTAAATTGGATCAAGGTGTTTTTTTACTTGAAATTATTTTTCCAATTATTTCAAAATAAATAAATAATGAGAGAAGACCATATGACTTCTTAACAACAGAGGAAATAATGGAAATTTAATTTTAAATACAAATATATATTTTATTTGATTTGATTTGAGAATTTATTCGAGTAAATTAGGGAAAAATTGCATTTTAGCCTAGAAAAATGTTCATGTTGTCCTAAATATTAGGAGAGGACCGTGAAAATTATTTTTGGGATTTGGAGATTTTTATTTATTTTGTTTTTGGATTTTTTTAGGTGAAATTATTAAAACAAATTCTTTCAAACCGACTAGGCCGAAGCCCAGCCGCCCCAGCCCCGCCGTCGCCGTGACCGAGGGGGACTCCCCTTGGCTTGCCCCCTCCGCCAAGCCGCTGCCCCCCTGCTCCTTAAAAGCCGCCGCCCGCCACCCCGTCCTCCTCACCAAGCCGCCGCCGCAGCCCCGCATCTCACTGCCGCACGCCGCCCGCGCCGCGCCAACGCCCGTGGCCCCACTCGCCGGAGTTCGTCGCCACCGCCGCTGTTCCCGATCCGCCACCGGTTTTCGCCAAAAACCGCCGAACTGGTAAAAACTGATCTGGTTCTTTAGTTTTTCTCGGTTTTCTTTTAGATCGGTTTATTTTTATTCGGTTAGATTAAATAGGTAACGTTCACATGAATCATTTTATTAGCGAAGGAATTCGTTCGTTAGTCTCTATTAGTGAACATTTGTTCATTAGATTTTTTTCTGTTTATTTTCGGCCAGGGACCTATCTGTGAATAGTTTCTTTACAGATTAGTCCCTGATCTTCAAACCCTCACTACTTTTTTGCTCGTTTGTCCAAATCCAGTGAAACCAATGCCAAAATATTTTTCTTGTTCCCTTCTGTCTAGATGATCAACTTGAACATGATTTTGGAAATTTAAAATTTGGTTTCAAGCAGATTTGAATTCGAACTTCTTTCGATCGTAGTTTGAGTTTCGTAACTCCGATTTGATTGATTCTTTTTGCAAATGGAAGCTCTTCACTTGAACTTTTCGTTTAGATCTTTTCTTTTGGTTTTATCTTTGCATCTTATGCTTGAGTGCTTATGTATGCTATTGTTTGTTCACGATAGAGTTTCCGGAGTGCGAGGATTGCTACTACGAATCTCTAGGGTTTTCCGATTGTCAGCAAGGCAGGTAACACTTTGATCATATCCCTTTATTACCCAATTTTTATGCATTTGTTTCAACCCTCAAACACTACATGGTTAGGTTTTGTTAACTTGTGGGTACTGGGAAGTAGATGATGAGGTAGGAACCTATTATCTTTTATTCAAACCCTGGGTATTATTACGTTATGCTATTATTGCTTTGCTATGCTCGTAGACGTGGATTGGTTTGAGAGATTCATGAAAGATGTGAGAGTTATTATTAACTAAGGGAAACTTAAGGTGGCTACTTTAATACACATATGGGTGGATTGGTTGTGGGCACCTGGGGATATACCAGTGTTGTCCTAGGAGATCCTAGGGAACCTGTGTGATCGTCCTATGGTTCGCCACCCAGGCTCAAAGGGATCATAATGTTATTCATGCTAGAAACTTCCGTGTGCAGCCACAAGCCATTATGGGCTCTGGCATAGTTGAGTAAGTTGTGGGAATCCTTTCCATGATGGGCTAGCAGATGTAGGGGATTGTAGGTGTACCAGCCTATCTATCGGTTAAGGGGACCTCTTCGGAAAGACTGTGTCTCGATCATCTGTTTCCCAAACATCATGTAGTGCGAGAAAATCCAACAGAGAAGATCGAGTCTTGTGGGGAAAAGTGTGCAAACCTCTACAGAGTGTACAATCTAATCATGGTTAGTCGTGTCCCCAGTTATGGACATCTTGAGTATCTGGTACTTGAGTTATTATGTTGATCTCATCACTTTACTTAATTAATTTGTCGGGTTATTAATTTTAATTTTGGGATTGAGTTGGGGTTACCTTCTCAATTATTTCAACAAAATTTGTATATAAATAAAATATATTCTTTTGTTGTAGATAAATAATTAGTGTGTGATTGAACTCTGTTATAATTCCTCGAGTACTGTGTGTGTCAGCAATACCGATCCAGGGATGACACTTAAGCACATAGACTTGACCATCTGAGGTCTGGTCGCTATAGAATGCGAAACAAAAGAGAACAGAGAGAGATATCCAATCTCGGAGGGGCTCTCGCCCCTCCGCCGCCATGGAGGCCATGGACCAGAGGGGAAACCCTCCTCCCATCTAGGGCAGGTCAAGGAAGAAGAATGAGTGGGGCTCTCCCCCCCTCTCTCCCGATGGCGCCGGAACACCGCCGGGCCAATTCTCGTGACGAGGATCTACACCAACAACTTCGCCGCCATCAACACCACCTCTCTCCCCATCTATGTAGCGGTGTAACCTCTCTATTCCTGCTATAATTCTCTACTTAAACATGGTTCTCAACACTATATATTATTATCCAATGATATGTGGACATCCTATGATGTTTGAGTAGATCTGTTTTGTCCTATGGGTTGATTGATGATCATGATTGGTTTGAGTTGTATATTTTATTTTGATGTTGTCCTATGGTGCCCTCCGTGTCGCCCAAGCGTGAGGGATCCCCGATGTAGGGTGTTCCAATATGTTCATGAGTCGCTTATGGTGGGTGGCTAGAGTGATAGAAGCTTACGCCCGAGTAAGGGGGTTGTTTTGTATGGGATCAAGAGGACTTGGTACTTAATGCTATGGTTGGGTGTTACCTTAATGATCTTTTGTAGTTGCGGATGCTTGCTAGAGTTCCAGTCATAAATGCATATGATCCAAGTACGGAAAGTATGTTAGCTCATGCCTCTCCCTCATGTAAAAATGTAATGATGATTTCTAGTCTAGTTACCGATTGCCTAGGGACAAATCTTTCTTTTGTGTTACAAAAAGATTTCTACTAAACTACTAAATTTATTATCTTGCAATTTATTCGTAGTTTTATTCTCACAAAGTACTTCTAGTTTTATTCTTGCAAACTTATCCTTTCACCTACCAAATAGTTTTATACTTATTCTAGGTAAAGCAAACATTAAGTGTGCATAGAGTTGTATAGGTGGTCGATAGAACTTGAGGGAATATTCGTTCTACCTTTAGCTCCTCGTTGGGTTCAACACTCTTATTTATTGAAAAAGGCTACAAACCATCCCCTATACTTATGGGTTGTCAAGACCTTTTTCTGGCGCCGTTGTTGGGGAGCAATAGTGTGGGGTGAATATTCTCGTGTGTGCTTGTTTGCTTTATCACTAAGTAGTTTTTATTTTGTGCTCTTGTTTTCTATCTCTAGTTACGGGTAGGAAACATAAATTACCATATGTGAATAATCTCAAGTTTTATGTAGGATTTCATAACTAACCATGCAAATGACCAAATAGTGTTGACTCTCCAAATAGATATAAGTGAAGCAAGAGAGTTTAATTCTTTCTACAAAAGATCATGCTCTAATAAATATAAGTGAAGCAAAAGAGCATTCTACGAATAGCGGTTTTCTACGTGAAGAGAAACAGGC
The DNA here is from genome assembly GCF_018294505.1 of Triticum aestivum. Lineage (NCBI taxonomy): Eukaryota > Viridiplantae > Streptophyta > Magnoliopsida > Poales > Poaceae > Triticum > Triticum aestivum. Next base: position 268,816,461 of record NC_057812.1, read on the forward strand.
AATCCAAACTTCAAATGATATAACTGAAGCACATGAAGCATTCTATAAAACCACACTCAAAAGATATAAGTGAAGTGCAATGAGCATTCTATAAATCAGCCATGGACTATCTCATACCAGCATGGTGCATAAAAGAAAAATAAAAACTAAACACAAAAGACACTCCAAGATTTACACATATCACATGAACGAAATGAAAACGAAAACATACTGATACTTATTGAAGAAAGATGGGATGCCTTCCAGGGCATCCCCAAGCTTAGACGCTTGAGTCTCCTTGAATATTTACTTGGGGTGCCTTGGGCATCCCCAAGCTTGAACTCTTGCCTCTCCTCCTTCTCCTCATATCGATACCTCCTCGATCTTTGAACACTTCATCGACACAAAACTTAACACAAAACTGGTGAGATTTGCTAGTATAATAAAGCAAATCACTACTTTCAGTACTGTTGCAAATCAATTCATTTTTTTTGAATTGTAGCTACTGTATTATAAATTTTCCATGGCTTATACCACCGATAAAAATCGATAGTTTCATCAAAACAAGCAAAACAATGCATCAAAAGTAGAATATGTCTTAAACAGGACATTCTGTAGTAATCTGAACTTTAACCATACTTATGTTACTCCAAAAATTCATACAAATTAGGAAAAAATAAAAAATGTATAGCAATATTGTGTGTAAAAAGTTTCAAAAACTTTTGACATTACAGTAAAAAAATGTAAAATCATGCACTACAGCCAAAGTTTCTGTTTTTGCACCGCACATACCAACAAGCAATCTAATCATCCTAAAGGCACATTGTAAGGACATATTTATCCCTAAGTGTTTTGGTGATTGATAACACATTTGCGGACTAATCGTGTGCCATGAGTATTCTAGACACTTCTTTGCTAGGCACAAGACGATTGGGTGCCCCTCGAAGACTGACGAAGACGGCGTCTTTTCTATGTTTCTTTTTGGTGGATTTGAGTCGTAGGAAAGCCGTACTGTTAAGAGGGGGTCCGCGTTAGAAACGTTTGGGTGGAATCATCACGTACACGTCTCCTTTTATCCCCTCCTTCTTCCTTGGAGCTTCCTCCGTTTTCCTGCCTCCTATGACTGGCTGCTGTTGTGGTTGCGGTAGTACTGCTCCTGGATCAACGGTAGTACCATAGGCATCCATGATAGTACCGCACGGTGGCGCGGTAGTACCGCTGGTGCCCACGGTAGTATCGCTCCCCTGGAGCCGCACTACCGTTGCCCACCAGGCTAGTGCCGCCCCTTTGTGGTAGTAGGAGCGGATGTAATTTTTTACATCCGCACCTGCCGCGGTAGTACCGCTTTCGCCATGCGGTAGTACCGCGCTATGCGGTCAGGCAGTAGTACCGCCCCTCGGCAGTACTACTGTGTCGGGTTTTTGCTACTTCCGTTTATTTGCGGAAGTAGGCACGGAAGTTCCCCTTCCCCCTGGCTGGGACTTTTGCCTTGCGGTAGTACCGCATGTGGGGCGCGGTAGTACCGCGCGTGCGGAAGTACCACCCCCAGCTTTCCGTCCATTTCTGTGCTGGGGTCGCGGCAGTACCGTGGGTCGGTACGGTAGTACCGCACTACCGTGCGGTAGTACCGCTTGGTTGCAAGAAGTAGTACCGCGCGGCCTTGCGGTAGTACCGCTGGCCAGGCGTGGTAGTACCGCTGGCCGCGGGCTGGTTGGTGGGTAACGGTTGGATCTTTTCCACACACTATATAAGGGGTCTCCTTCTTCCCCGTTGACTCACCTCTTCCACCATTAAAGCTCCATTATTGCTCCAAGCTCCATTTTCGCCCGATCTCACTCCCTAGCCAACCAAACTTGTTGATTTGCTCGGTAGTGGTTCAGAAGGCCTCGATCTACACTTCCACCAAGATATTTGATTCCCCCTACTAATCTCTTGCGGATCTTGTTACTCTTGGGTGTTTGAGCATCCTAGATGGTTGAGGTCACCGCGAAGCCATAGTCCTTTGTGGTGAAGCTTCGTGGTGTCGTTGGGAGCCTCCAATTGAGTTGTGGAGATTGCCCCAACCTCGTTTGTAAAGGTTCGGTCGCCGCCTCCAAGGTCACCAATAGTGGAATCACGGCATCTCGCATTGTGTGAGGGCGTGAGGAGATTACGGTGGCCCTAGTGGCTTCTTGGGGAGCATTGTGCCTCCACACCGCTCCAACGGAGATGTACTTCCTCTCAAAGGGAAGGAACTTCGGCAATACATCCTCGTCTCCACCGTCTCCACTCTTGGTTATCTCATGCCTTTACTTGTGTAGCTTATTTGTTTCATATATCTTGCTTGCTTGTGTTCCTATTCGTGTTGCATCATATAGGTTGCTCATCTAGTTGCATATCTAGACAACATACTTTGATGCAAAATTTAAATTGCTAAAGAAAAGCTAAAAAATTGTTAGTTGCCTATTCACCCCCCCCCCTCTAGTCAACCATATCGATCCTTTCAATTGGTATCAGAGCCTCGTCTCCTTATTAAGGACTTTACCATCCAAAGAGTATGGTTGATACCGTAGACGGTGTGGAGGAACACTCCGGTGTGAATCCAATCTCGTCTACGGGAGATGGGGGAACTTCGGTCTCTCGTGAGGAGTTCAATGTGGCCTTGGAGACATTGAAAACCTCCATGACGACCGAAGTTGAAAGCATGTTTACTAAATTTCTTGAGGGGCTTAAACTATCCACCGCACCATTGAAAGTGGGTGATCCTGCCAACAAGGTGTCAAATGATATCCCCGACAAGGGGGAAGCTAGTAGTGAAAAGGCTCCTTCTTCTAGTGGCAAGAATGGCACCGGCATCTTTGCCCATGTGTAACCACCGCTTGTTTATGGTGGACCGGTTCCTTCCACTCATTTGAATCATGCCGGTCCTCCCCCTAAGATTGTGAAAAATGAGGATTTTGATTCTTGGGTTTACCACTTTAAACGTCATTTAAATCATGTGAACACTAACCTTTGGAGAATCATTGAAGAAGGTTTCTATCCACATGATCCAAGCAACTTCACTCCTCGAGAAGCCGCGGACAATCAATTCAATGAGAATGCTCTCTTCATCATTCAAGATGCAATTCCACCCGAAGACCTACCTCATCTTTGTCCCTTCGCCTTGGCCAAAGATGCATGGCATTGTGTCGTGTCTCTCTACCAGGGAAGCGCAAGCATTCAACGCTCCAACTATGAAGTGGTACAAGATGAGGCCGATGAGTTTGCAATGAAGGAAGATGAAGAACCTCGTGAGCTTTATCGGAGAGTAACCAAACTCGCGGTCTCACTACGAGATCACGGGAGCAAGGACATGGATGACAATTGGATCAAGCGCAAATTCCTCAAGGCAATGATGCCCTACCACAAGGCCATGTCCTCCGTCATTCGTCAAAGACCGGACTTCCACACTTTGACCTCAAGCGAAGTGTTGGATGAGTTTATGGCCATGAACATTTTTGGACAAGACCGCCGACAATGCGGTGCTCCGTTCTCAATGGGCAAAGAAGCCTAACCTTGCATTGAAGGCCAAGCTCACCGTGGAAGAAGAAGAAGAGGAAGAAGAGGAGAGCAACCCCAAAGATACGAAGTATGCATATCATGAACACATGGCACTTGCTTCAAGGAAATTTTGGAGCAAGAAAAACTCGAGGCCCAATTTTAGCAAAAACAACTCGAGTGGCACAAGGGGCAAGCAACGTGTAAGGACTTGCTACAATTGCAGCAACGTGAGTCATTTCGTTGCGGAATGCCCGTATGAGAAGAGGGAAGACAATGGTGGCAAACTCATCCGAAAGGACAAGGCCAAGTCGTTCCCCAACAAGAACAACTTCACCAAGAAGACTCCTCCCAAGGCTTTGGTTGTGCAAGGAGTACAATGAGGATGATGATGATTAAGAAGACGATGAGTCGGTTGCCATGGCGCCCGGCAGCAGGACCGGACTCGTCTCGCGCACGGCAGCAGGACCGGACTCATCTCGTGATAGAGGTGAGGGTCCCAATCTTTCGATGAGATGATAACTATCAATTTGGTGGAGACGACTTTGATGATCCGACTACAAACGTGCACGATGTTGCACCTTAGCAATCGCTAAACCAATCTCCTGAGGTTACCAACGATGCCGGAAGCACGATCATCCTGACCATGAAGGTTTATTCTTGCAAGCAATCGAAGAACAAGCAAGAAACCAAGATTGCAATCTGGATATTGCGAATATAAGAGGAAAGTTTATTAATGAAGGTGGGGTCCCACTTGATAGAGGCGAATATGATAATGCAGTCTGAATATTGCGAATATAGATGAAGTATTGATAAAGGTGGGGATCCGAAAGCGGTCTTGGTCTAGTCGTTGGACACAAACGAAGTACACGAAGTTGCAATGACTAACTTTTAACTAAACAAATCCCCAGGAAAAAGCTACTAGATGGATCTACTTATATAGGAGCAAAGGTTGATGGCCAAGGAGGTGGCAGGACGTCCCAAGGCAGGCTAAAACTAACCCTAGGTCGTACAAGGCTCATGGGCTCAAGTGGAGGTGATGCAACACCTTTGGGCTTGTTGTTTGACTCGGATTCTGCTGGAACGTCAGATTGTTTCGTCCATAACTCAACGCTCCGGACGAATTTGAAGGTGAATCCAATTGTGTTGGAAAGAGCATGAAATCTACTTTCAAACAAAAAAGAATCACCCAATTGAGAGTCCGTATGAAAAATTTGTTGGCGTTTTGAGTCAGGTATGTCTGTGCAGTCCGAATCTGGATCCAGAACGTGACAGGCTTGGACTCTATCTTCTCTTGGCCAAAAAGTGACGTGAGATGACATTTTGAACAGCATCTAAACTTCTCTTTTTCCCTTATCTTCCTATGTGGATTGTACAAATGTCTCATACACCTGCAATTAGACATGGCACAAAAGTTTGTGAAGTATTTTTGTCCTAGATGACATAAATAAGTTATTGCATAGTTTGCATTAGAAATCACCTCACAAATATATATGTATGCAATATTTTTGGTCGTATCCAAGGTAGTCATGTCCTCATCATCCTCCCCTTCTTCAAAACAAAGTCGTCCTCGGCGTTGCTTAATTTGAAATGTGGCTAACAAAAGAGAAAAGGTGTACATGTTGTATATGTATATGTCATCCATTTTTACTTCCCTTGGTTTTTGCACAAATGACACATGTATACATGAGTAATTTCATAGTTCATAAAATCTAAAGCCGAAATATTATCACAAGAAGTAGAAGGCATGAAAATATTGCAACTCAGTTTGCACATATAAGTGAAGCTCTTATTCATATCAGAGGATTGACAATGTTCATCAATAAATCATCCCAACATTGGTGAATAAACCTTACTTGCATCAAATTTACATTCTACAACATGCTTAAATAAGCAAACATGCAATAAGTCATTTGACACAGAATCATCACCAAGATTAGAGGTCATATCAAAATGATTAAACATTGGTTCTTTTGCATCAACAGGTAATTCAATGGGTGCACTCAAAATTGTTGGTATTTCAGTTGTTTGATCATATGACGCATTCATGACAGTAACAAGATTCTTTAAAATAGGTGGTGTGCTCAAATCAAGAGGTAACTCAACACATGATGCATTCAAGTTAACTAGGCATGCATCATTCTCATGTGAAGTTATATCATAAATACCTTTACCGTTATCTTGTCACAAAGACGTAGCCGATGTAGGTACGGACATTGACAATGTATCATACTCTTGAGATGATGTCACGCTCACAATCTGAGGTGGGGTTGCTCTAGTAGGTGCAACGGTGGAGGAACCAACCGGCGATGGTGAGCCATGAACTGAAATAGTAGTTGTTGTAGTCACCCAATGCATCCTCATGTATCTGTCTCTCAAAGGTACAAGCACGAACATACATACCAGTAATGCAACGAGGAATATACTGAAATCTTGCCTGAATATCATGGTTCAAACCATCAAAAAAATCTATTCATTGTATCATCCTCAGATTCTTCTATGTCACAATGATGCATATAAGATTTGAACTCTTGGTAGTAAGCATGAACAGTGTTGTTGCCTTGTTTAAATTGTTCAAACTTGTGAAGCAATTCACGACGATAGTAAGGAGGGGAAAATTGTTGTCTCATTACATATTTTAAATCTTTTCAAGTTGTGGGTTGGTTATCAATGTTTTTATTATAATGCACACTCCACCAAACAAAAGCAAAACCAGTAAATGCTCTAGTGGCAGCTCGTACTCGCTCAAGTTCAGAAAAGTCATGGTGACTAAAAACGTGTTCTACTTCAAGCTCCCAAGCTAGATAAATAGCAGGATTAAATCTACCCTCAAATGACGATAAAAAGATAACTTGACCATGTGCTTGTGTGTGTTGTCCCAACTCTCGTGATGGTGAAGATGTGTCCGTCGTCCAAGAACTTCTATCGCCGGAACCTGTCATGATTAGTAGAAACAAGAAACAAAATTCAAGAATAATGTTCCTATGAACTACTAGGATGTGGTTATAAAGTGCTCACAGTAAAGAAAATATCAATATCTTACAAGTTCTTACCATGCGACAGGTGGTGACAGGCAACCAGCGGTATCAAATAACTCCGAAGATTGTGTAAAGCGATTGCCAGGGGAACATACGTATACATGGTGTAGAAATATGTGGAGCTAGGTTGGCTATATATGGTAACAAAAGATTAGCAATAATCAATTCAGAGATGCAATGTTGAATAAACGCTCAACGACGGTATTGTGCTGGTCCTAGGCTACACCGGACTAGAGACGCGAGTCTAGAACACTAATGAGGTCACGGCGTAGCACAACTAGCATCAATGAACGATACTAAGTAGCTCTAGACAGCAAGATATAAGTGAAGATCAACGGTTCCTACGACATGGCATTTGCTTCTCCACCAAGCATGCATACGGTGTCCTCACGGCTCTGTTGGGTTATGTAGTAATTTCAAAAAAATTCCTACGCACACGCAAGATCATGGTGATGCATAGCAACGAGAGGGGGAGAGTGTGATCTACATACCCTTGTAGATCGACAACGGAAGCGTTAACTTGGTTGATGTAGTCGTACGTCTCCACGGCCCGACCGATCAAGCACCGAAACTACGGCACCTCCGAGCTCTAGCACACGTTCAGCTCGATGACGATCCCCGGACTCCGATCCAGCAAAGTGTCGGGGAAGAGTTCCATCAGCACGACGGCGTGGTGACGATCTTGATGTACTACCGTCGCAGGGCTTCGCCTAAGCACTGCTACAATATTATCGAGGACTATGGTGGAAGGGGGCACCGCACACGGCTAAGAATATGATCACGTGGATCAACTTGTGTCCATGGGGTGCCTCTTGCCTCTGTATATAAAGGATCCAAGGGGGGGTGCGGCCGGCCCTAGTAGGAGGCGCGCAGGAGGAGTCCTACTCCTACCGGGAGTAGGACTCCCCTCCCTTTCCTTGTCCAAGTAGGAGAGGGGGAAGGAAGAGAGAGAGGAGAGGGGGGCGCCGCCCCTCCCTCCTTGTCCAATTCGGACTAGGGGAGAGGGGGCGCGCGGCCTGCCCTGGCAGCCCCTCATCTTCTCCACTTTAGGCCCATGAGGCCCATTAACCCCCCGGGGGGGTTCCGGTAACCCCCGGTGCTCCGGTTTTATCCGAAACTTCCCCGGAACACTTCTGGTGTCCGAATATAGCCGTCCAATATATCAATCTTTATGACTCGACCATTTCGAGACTCCTCGTCATGTCTGTGATCACATCCGGGACTCCGAACTAACTTCGGTACATCAAACTCATAAACTCATAATATAACTGTCATTGAAACCTTAAGCGTGCGGACCCTACGGGTTCGAGAACAATGTAGACATGACCGAGACACGTCTCCGGTCAATAACCAATAGCGGAACCTGGATGCTCATATTGGCTCCTACATATTCTACGAAGATCTTTATCGGTCAGACCGCATAATAACATACGTTGTTCCCTTTGTCATCGGTATGTTACTTGCCCGAGATTCAATCATCGGTATCTCAATACCTAGTTCAATCTCGTTACCGGCAAGTCTCTTTACTCGTTCCGTAATACATCATCTCGCAACTAACTCATTAGTTGCAATGCTTGCAAGGCTTATGTGATGTGTATTACCGAGAGGGCCCAGAGATGCCTCTCCGACAATCGGAGTGACAAATCCTAATCTCAAAATACGCCAACCCAACATGTACCTTTGGAGACACCTGTAGAGTACCTTTATAATCACCCATTTACGTTGTGACGTTTGGTAGCACACAAAGTGTTCCTCTGGCAAACGGGAGTTGCATAATCTCATAGTCATAGGAACATGTATAAGTCATGAAGAAAGCAATAGCAACATACTAAACGATCGGGTGCTAAGCTAATGGAATGGGTCATGTCAATCCGATCATTCACCTAATGATGTGATCCTGTTAATCAAATAACAACTCTTTGTTCATGGTTAGGAAACATAACCATCTTTGATTAACGATCTAGTCCAGTAGAGGCATACTAGTGACACTCTATTTGTCTATGTATTCACACATGTATTATGTTTCCGGTTAATACAATTCTAGCATGAATAATAAACATTTATCATGATATAAGGAAATAAATAATAACTTTATTATTGCCTCTAGGGCATATTTCCTTCAGTCTCCCACTTGCACTAGAGTCAATAATCTAGATTACACAGTAATGATTCTAACACCCATGGAGCCTTGGTGTTGATCATGTTTTGCTGGTGGAAGAGGCTTAGTCAACGGGTCTGCAACATTCAGATCCGTATGTATCTTGCAAATCTCTATGTCTCCCACCTAGACTAGATCCCAGATGGAATTGAAGCGTCTCTTGATGTGCTTGGTTCTCTTGTGAAATCTGGATTCCTTTGCCAAGGCAATTGCACCAGTATTGTCACAAAAGATTTTCATTGGACCCGATGCACTAGGTATGACACCTAGATCGGATATGAACTCCTTCATCCAGACTCCTTCATTTGCTGCTTCCGAAGCATCTATGTATTCCGCTTCACATGTAGATCCCGCTACAATGCTTTGTTTAGAACTGCACCAACTGACAGCTCCACCGTTTAATGTAAACACGTATCCGGTTTGTGATTTAGAATCATCCGGATCAGTGTCAAAGCTTGCATCAACGTAACCTTTTACGATGAGCTCTTTGTCACCTCCATATATGAGAAACATATCCTTAGTCCTTTTCAGGTATTTTAGGATGTTCTTGACCGTTGTCCAGTGATCCACTCCTGGATCACTTTGGTACCTCCCTGCTAGACTTATAGCAAGGCACACATCAGGTCTGGTACACAGCATTGCATACATGATAGAGCCTATGGCTGAAGCATAGGGAACATCTTTCATTTTCTCTCTATCTTCTGCAGTGGTCGGGCATTGAGTCTTACTCAACTTCACACCTTGTAACACAGGCAGGAACCCTTTCTTTGCTTGATCCATTTTGAACTTCTTCAAAACATTGTCAAGGTATGTACTTTGTGAAAGTCCAATTAAGCGTCTTGATCTATCTCTATAGATCTTAATGCCTAATATGTAAGCAGCTTCACCGAGGTCTTTCATTGAAAAACTCTTATTCAAGTATCCCTTTATGCTATCCAGAAATTCTATATCATTTCCAATTAGTAATATGTCATCCACATATAATATCAGAAATGCTACAGAGCTCCCACTCACTTTCTTGTAAATACAGGCTTCTCCAAAAGTCTGTATAAAACCAAATGCTTTGATCACACTATCAAAGCGTTTATTCCAACTCCGAGAGGCTTGCACCAGTCCATAAATGGATCGCTGGAGCTTGCACACTTTGTTAGCTCCCTTTGGATCGACAAAACCTTCTGGTTGAATCATATACAACTCTTCTTCCAGAAATCCATTCAGGAATGCAGTTTTGACATCCATCTGCCAAATTTCATAATCATAAAATGCGGCAATTGCTAACATGATTTGGACGGACTTAAGCATCGCTATGGGTGAGAAGGTCTCGTCGTAGTCAATCTCTTGAACTTGCTGAAAACCTTTTGCGACAAGTCGAGCTTTGTAGACAGTAATATTACCGTCAGCGTCAGTCTTCTTCTTGAAGATCCATTTATTCTCAATTGCTTGCTGATCATCGGGCAAGTCAACCAAAGTCCATACTTTGTTCTCAGACATGGATCCCATCTCAGATTTCATGGCTTCAAGCCATTTTGCGGAATCTGGGCTCACCATCACTTCTTCATAGTTCGTACGTTCATCATGATCTAGTAGCATGACTTCCAGAACATGATTACCGTACCACTCTGGCGCGGATCTCACTCTGGTTGATCTACGAGGTTCAGTAGTATCTTGTTCTGAAGTTTCATGATCATCATCATTAGCTTCCTCACTAACTGGTGTAGGTGTCACAGAAACAGGTTTTTGTGATGTACTACTTTCCAATAAGGGAGTAGGTACAGTTACCTCGTCAAGTTCTACTTTCCTCCCACTCACTTCTTTCGAGAGAAACTCCTTCTCCAGAAAGTTTCCGAATTTAGCAACAAAAGTCTTGCCTTCGGATCTGTGATAGAAGGTGTATCCAATAGTTTCCTTTGGATATCCTATGAAGACACATTTCTCCGATTTGGGTTCGAGCTTATCAGGTTGAAGTTTTTTCACATAAGCATCGCAGCCCCAAACTTTCAGAAACGACAATTTTGGTTTCTTGCCAAACCACATTTCATAAGGCGTCGTCTCAACGGATTTTGATGGTGCCTATTTAACGTGAATGCGGCCGTCTCTAGAGCGTATCCCCAAAACGATAGCGGTAAATCAGTAAGAGACATCATAGATCGCACCATATCTAGTAAAGTACGATTACGACGTTCGGACACACCATTACGCTGTGGTGTTCCGGGTGGCGTGAGTTGCGAAACTATTCCACAATTTTTCAAATGTACACCAAACTCGTAACTCAAATATTCTCCTCCATGATCAGATCGTAGGAATTTTTTTTCTTGTTACGATGTTTTTCAACTTCACTCTGAAATTCTTTGAACTTTTCAAATGTTTCAGACTTGTGTTTCATTAAGTAGATATACCCATATCTGCTTAAGTCATCTGTGAAGGTGAGAAAATAACGATATCCGCCACAAGCCTCAACGTTCATCGGACCACATACATCTGTATGTATGATTTCCAACAAATCTGTTGCTCTCTCCATAGTACCGGAGAACGGTGTTTTTATCATCTTACCCATAAGGCACGGTTCGCAAGTACCAAGTGATTCATAATCAAGTGGTTCCAAAAGCCCATCAGTATGGAGTTTCTTCATGCGCTTTATATCGATATGACCCAAACGGCAGTGCCACAAATAAGTTGCACTATCATTATCAACTCTGCATCTTTTGGCTTCAACACTATGAATATGTGTGTCACTACTATCGAGGTTCAATAAAAATAGACCACTCTTTAAGGGTGCATGACCATAAAAGATATTACTCATATAAATAGAACAACTATTATTCTCAGATTTAAATGAATAACCGTCTCGCATCAAACAAGATCCAGATATAATGTTCATGCTTAACGCTGGCACCAAATAACAATTATTTAGGTCTAATATTAATCCCGAAGGTAGATGTAGAGGTAGCGTGCCGACTGCGATCACATCGACTTTGGAACCGTTTCCCACGCGCATCGTCACCTCATCCTTAGCCAATCTTTGCTTAATCCGTAGTCCCTGTTTTGAGTTGCAAATATTAGCAACAGAACCAGTATCAAATACCCAGGTGCTACTGCGAGCATTAGTAAGGTACACATCAATAACATGTATATCACATATACCTTTGTTCACCTTGCCATCCTTCTTATCCGCCAAATACTTGGGGCAGTTCCGCTTCCAGTGACCAGTCTGCTTGCAGTAGAAGCACTCAGTTTCAGGCTTAGGTCCAGGTTTGGGTTTCTTCTCTTGAGTAGCAACTCGCTTGCTGTTCTTTTTGAAGTTCCCCTTCTTCTTCCCTTTGCCCTTTTTCTTGAAACTAGTGGTCTTGTTGACCATCAACACTTGATGCTCCTTCTTGATTTCTACCTCCGCAGCTTTCAGCATTGCGAAGAGCTTGGGAATAGTCTTATTCATCCCTTGCATATTATAGTTCATCACGAAGCTCTTGTAGCTTGGTGGCAGTGATTGGAGAATTCTGTCAATGACGCAATCATCTGGAAGATTAACTCCCAATTGAATCAAGTGATTATTATACCCAGACATTTTGAGTATATGCTCACTGACAGAACTGTTCTCCTCCATCTTGCAGCTATAGAACTTATTGGAGACTTCATATCTCTCAATCTGGGAATTTTCTTGAAATATTAACTTCAACTCCTGGAACATCTCATATGCTCCATGACGTTCAAAACGTCGTTGAAGTCCCGATTCTAAGCCGTAAAGCATGGCACACTGAACTATCGAGTAGTCATCAGCTTTGCTCTGCCAGACGTTCATAACATCTGGTGTTGCTCCAGCAGTAGGCCTGGCACCCAGCGGTGCTTCCAGGACGTAATTCTTCTGTGCAGCAATGAGGATAATCCTCAAGTTACGGACCTAGTCTGTGTAATTGCTACCATCATATTTCAACTTTGCTTTCTCAAGGAATGCATTAAAATTCAACGGAACAACAGCACGAGCCATCTATCTACAATCAAGCAAAAACAAGCAAGATACTATCAGGTACTAAGTTTCATGATAAATTTAGGTTCAATTAATTTACTTAAAGAACTCCCACTTAGATGGACATCCCTCTAATCCTCTAAGTGATTACGTGATCCAAATCAACTAAACCATGTCCGATCATCACGTGAGATGGAGTAGTTTCATTGGTGAACATCACTATGTTGATCATATCTACTATATGATTCACGCTCGACCTTTCGGTCTTCGTGTTCCGAGGCCATATCTGTATATGCTTGGCTCGTCAAGTATAACCTGATATTCCGCGTGTGCAACTGTTTTGCACCCGTTGTATTTGAACGTAGAGCCTATCACACCCGATCATCATGTGGTGTCTCAGCACGAAGAACTTTCGCAACGGTGCATACTCAGGGAGAACACTTCTTGATAATTAGTGAGAGATCATCTTATAATGCTACCGTCAGTCAAAGCAAGATAAGATGCATAAAAGATAAACATCACATGCAATCAATATTAGTGATATGATATGGCCATCATCATCTTGTGCTTGTGATCTCCATCTTTGAAGCACCGTCGTGATCACCATCGTCACCGGCGCGACACCTTGATCTCCATCGTAGCATCGTTGTCGTCTCGCCAATCTTATGCTTCCATGACTATCGCTACCGCTTAGTGATAAAGTAAAGCATTACAGCGCGGTTGCATTGCATACAATAAAGCGACAACCATATGGCTCCTGCCAGTTGCCGATAACTCGGTTATAAAACATGATCATCTCATACAATAAAATTTAGCATCATGTCTTGACCATATCACATCACAACATGCCCTGCAAAAACAAGTTAGACGTCCTCTACTTTGTTGTTGCAAGTTTTACGTGGCTGCTACGGGCTTAAGCAAGAACCAATCTTACCTACGCATCAAAACCACAAAGATAGTTTGTCAAGTTGGTGTTGTTTTAACCTTCGCAAGGACCGGGCGTAGCCACACTCGGTTCAACTAAAGTTGGAGAAACTGTCACCCGCAAGCCACCTATGTGCAAAGCACGTCGGGAGAACCGGTCTCGCGTAAGCGTACGCGTAATGTCGGTCCGGGCCGCTTCGTCCAACAATACCGCCGAACCAAAGTATGACATGCTGGTAAGCAGTATGACTTATATCACCCACAACTCACTTGTGTTCTACTCATGCATATAACATCAACATATAAAACCTAGGCTCGGATGCCACTGTTGCGTTACGTAGTAATTTCAAAAAAAAATCCTACGCACACGCAAGATCATGGTGATGCATAGCAACGAGAGGGGGAGAGTGTGATCTACATACCCTTGTAGATCGACAGTGGAAGCGTTAACTTGGTTGATGTAGTCGTACGTCTCCACGGCCCGACCAATCAAGCACCGAAACTATGGCACCTTCGAGTTCTAGCACATGTTCAGCTCGATGACGATCCCCGGACTCCGATCCAGCAAAGTGTCGGGGAAGAGTTCCGTCAGCACGACGGCGTGGTGACGATCTTGATGTACTATCGTCGCAGGGCTTCGCCTAAGCACTGCTACAATATTATGGAGGACTATGGTGGAAGGGGGCACCGCACATGGCTAAGAATATGATCACGTGGATCAACTTGCGTCCATGGGGTGCCTCTTGCCTCCGTATATAAAGGATCCAAGGGGGGTGCGGCCGGCCCTAGTAGGAGGCGCGCAGGAGGAGTCCTACTCCTACCGGGAGTAGGACTCCCCTCCCTTTCCTTGTCCAAGTAGGAGAGGGGGAAGGAAGTGAGAGAGGAGAGGGGGGCGCCGCCCCTCCCTCCTTGTCCAATTCGGACTAGGGGAGAGGGGGCGCGCGGCCTGCCCTGGCAGCCCCTCCTCTTCTCCACTTTAGGCCCATGAGGCCCATTAACCCCCCGGGGGGTTCCGGTAACCCCTGGTGCTCCGGTTTTATCCGAAACTTCCCCGGAACACTTCCGGTGTCCGAATATAGCCGTCCAATATATCAATCTTTATGTCTAGACCATTTTGAGACTCCTCGTCATGTCCGTGATCACATCCGGGACTCTGAACTAACTTCGGTACATCAAAACTCATAATATAATTGTCATCGAAACCTTAAGCGTGCGGACCCTACGGGTTCAAGAACAATGTAGACATGACCGAGACACATCTCCGGTCAATAACCAATAGCGGAACCTGGATGCTCATATTGGCTCCTACATATTCTACGAAGATCTTTATCGGTCAGACCGCACAACAACATACGTTGTTCCCTTTGTCATCGGTATGTTACTTGCCCGAGATTCGATCGTCGGTATCTCAATACCTAGTTCAATCTCGTTACCGGCAAGTCTCTTTACTCGTTCCGTAATACATCATCTCGCAACTAACTCATTAGTTGCAATGCTTGCAAGGCTTATGTGATGTGTATTACCGAGAGGGCCCAGAGATACCTCTCCGACAATCGGAGTGACAAATCCTAATCTTGAAATACGCCAACCCAACATGTACCTTTGGAGACACCTGTAGAGTACCTTTATAATCACCCATTTACATTGTGACATTTGGTAGCACACAAAGTGTTCCTCTGGCAAACGGGAGTTGCGTAATCTCATAATCATAGGAACATGTATAAGTCATGAAGAAAGCAATAGCAACATACTAAAGGATCGGGTGCTAAGCTAATGGAATGGGTCATGTCAATCAGATCATTCACCTAATGATGTGATCCCGTTAATCAAATAACAACTCTTTGTTCATGGTTAGGAAACATAACCATCTTTGATTAACGAGCTAGTCAAGTAGAGGCATACTAGTGACACTCTGTTTGTCTATGTATTCACACATGTATTATGTTTCCGGTTAATACAATTCTAGCATGAATAATAAACATTTATCATGATATAAGGAAATAAATAATAACTTTATTATTGCCTCTAGGGCATATTTCCTTCAGGCTCGGCCTGAGACCGATCTCATGGCCCCTCTCATATGGAGTGCCAAGGTTCCTCGAAAACTCAAAGAATTCGCATGGTTACTCTTCAAAGACCGTCTCAACACTGGAGTTAACCTTGCACGCAAGCATATCATCGACTCAGACATATGCCCTCGATGTTCTACGACAACCGAAGACTCCAACCACCTCTTCATCACATGCCCTCTTGCCAATAGGATTTGGCAACGGGTGAGGCTCCTACCACCTTCCAGCGACATCACAGACCTTTGGGACGTCTCTATCCCTCTTCACCTCCCATAGCATGGCCTTCGGTCCTCTTGGCTTTGCTTTGGATGACTTGGACAGCACTTAATGACATGGTTTTTAGGTCGATTGACCGAAGCTCTGTAATAACCTTATTTCTGCTTTGGACCTCTGGTCACATCGTCTTGTGAGTTCACAAGACAAGGAGGGCGTCTTCTCATGGCATTCCTACCTCTCTGCACATTGCACCGTGCCTATGTAATTCTGTACTCACTGCCACAACAGCCCTTTGAGTAATATATTCAGGTGGGGGAGCTCCCCCCCCCCCCGGTGATTCTCAAAAAATGGCATTAAAGATAATGATGAAAAACAACTGCCAAGCAGGATATACAACAACTTTCTCTCAAACTTTTCTCTGGAAAAGTTTGTGCCAATTTTCTAATAATTTTTCTCAAGAATGGCACTCACTCAAGATTTCAAATGCAAAAATAATCACTCAATTCCGAGTTGATATGAGGAGTCAAAAAATTCTAAAACTGACGTAAAAAACTGGAACAAGCTATGTTGCGAACTTCGGAGGGCAAAAAGACCTATTTAGAAGCCGATTTTGAGGTGCCAAATATTGAAATTGTCTCTGCAACTATTTAGATGCGGCTCGTCGCTAGCTTTCATTTGAGTACTCGCGGAACCAAAACAGACTTCGTATGAGGAAGTTATGGCTGTTTTACTGAACATTGCACAAAACAGATTTCAATTCGAAATCAACTACGAGATTGAGTCTAGATAGATCCGTTAATCTGATTGTGCTCTTCATTTTGTTCCATTGCACCACGCTTGTTTGAGTCCATATTGATGCCCTAATTGCTGTTGCAAGAGCGCTATCAAATGTTAGTTCCTGATTCTTATCAGATTATGAGCATTTGTCATTTTTGCCATGATTATTGTGTGCTGCATATGGGCATGATCTCTACATGTGTTTTGGGCTATGCCATGACATCTTTACAGGGGTGTATGCCATGTATTTTTGTGATCAATGTGGTGACTAGCACAAGCATGCAAAGTAGCTCTCGCGATGTTGCTAATTTCAGTGACTTAGATTTTCACTAAGTCATTTCCCTAATGTTATTTTTATGCCATGTATTCATGTTGATACAGAGTGATCCATGCTTCTTTTGAGTACGTTCAGTAAGGATGATTTGGACATATGGTTATGCCCTATCCATCCATGTCCTTGTTTGCATTTATGGAGTGCCCTAGCATGACTCAAGCTTGCTCTACTTTTGCTATAAAATGTTCCTGGCAGATTGTTTACATGTTAATCAATTTTGCCAAGGTTGTTGTAGTTGATCCATGCATGCTATGAGATGGTTCTTGCCATGGTTAGCTTCTTGAACATGTCTTATTGCTGGTAGTATGCTTATTTTCTCATGCAATGCCTTGTGTTGAGTGCATCGAGCTCGCAAACATGCCTTCGTAACTCTGTTTTTGCCATGTCCAGTTTTCTGCTAAGTCTGAATCTGTTAACGAAACTTGCTATGTTTACATGGGTGCCATCTTATCTTCTGATCCCTTTTGGCTTATGGTCAGTAAGGGACTTTTATTATATGCTTTGATTAGATTCATTCCATGCCTTTGTTTGCTATGTTCTGTTCCTGTAGCATGTTGATATCTTGCTCTAAACATTGCTTCCTGATGTTAATTACTGACATGTCAGTATTTTCACTAAGTCTGTGAAGCTGATATTTTTTGCACTTTTGCCATGCTTGTTTGAACCTGCTATTGGGTGATTTAGCCGTAGCTCAGTGTTCATCTTTTGTCAACAATCTTGAGTAAATCACTGCCATGTGCTTGGTTGCTATGTTAGAGTGCAGTAGCTTAGTTTCTTGTTGCATTTTATATGGCATCATGGTGTAATCGCGGGATTGTGCCATTCTTGTTTTGCTTGCCATTTGCAAACCGTGCATCCGATTCCGATGATCTTTATATCGATTTCGACCGAAATCAACTCATCTTTCCAGCGGCACACTTGGTTTTCCAAGTTGAGGCCTTGTTCAATCTTTTCCTTTCGGAGCACGCATATGCATTGCATATCACATCCCGCATATCATGCCATGTTTTGCATCATGTTGCTTGCGCATTGCACCGTGGTTGATTGTGGTTTCTTTTGCTTGTGCTCTTGCTTTGGGTAGAGCCGGGAGACGAGTACATGTTCGAGGAACCCGTTGAGTACGCTTACGAGGATCAAGTTTTCGGCAACTCGGAGAACTTTGTAGGCAAGATGACCATACCCTCAAAATCACTTCTATCTTTGCTTGCTAGTTGCTCGCTCTTTTGCTATGCCGCGATACCTACCACTTGCTATATCATTCCTCCCATATTGCCGTGTCAAGCCTCTAACCCACCTTGTCCTAGCAAACCGTTGTTTGGCTATGTTACCGCTTTTGCTCAGTCCCTCTTATAGCGTTGCTAGTTGCAGGTGAATATGAAGTTTGTTCCTTGTTGGAACATGATTATTGTTGGGATATCATTATTATCTCTTATTTACTTTAATGCATCTATATACTTGGTAAATGGTGGAAGGCTCGGCCTTATGCCTGGTGTTTTGTTCCACTCTTGCCGCCCTAGTTTCCGTCATACCGGTGTTATGTTCCTTGATTTTGCATTCCTTATGCGGTTGGGTTATAATGGAAACCCCTTGACAGTTCGCCTTGAATAAAACTCCTCCAGCAAGGCCCGACCTTGGTTTTACATTTGCACTAACAACCTATCACCTTCCCTTGGGTTCTGCAGACTCAAAGGTCATCTTTATTTTAACCCCCCCGGGCCAGTGCTTGTCTAAGTGTTAGTACGAACCTGTCATCCGCCGGTGGCCACCAGGGGCAACTCTGGGCTGGCCTGCCGAAAGTTTGGACAATCCGGTGTTGCCCTGAGAACGAGATATGTGCAGCTCCTATCAGGATGTCGGCACATCGGGCGGCTTCGCTGGTCTTGTTTTACCATTGTCGAGATGTCTTGTAACCGGGATTCTGAGTCTGATCGGGTCTTCCTGGGAGAAGGAATATCCTTCATTGACCATGAGATCTTGTGATGGGCTAAGTTGGGACACCCCTACAGGGTTTTGAACTTTCAAAAGCCGTGCCCGTGGTTATGGGCAGATGGGAATTTCTTAATGTCCAATTGTAGAGAACTTGACACTTAACTTAATTAAAATGCATCAACCGTGTGTGTAGCCGTGATGGTCTCTTTCCGGCGGAGTCCGGGAAGTGAACATGGTTCTTGTGTTATGCTTGAACGTAAGTAGTTTCAGGATCACTTCTTGATCACTTCTAGTTCACGACCATGCTTTGCTTCTCTTCTCGCTCTCATTTGCGTATGTTAGCCACCATATATGCTTAGTGCTGCAAATCCACCTCACTACCCCCTTTTCCTACCCATAAGCTTAAATAGTCTTGATCTCGCGGGTGTGAGATTGCTGAGTCCTCATGGCTAACAGATACTTCCAAACAGTTGCAGGTGCCGATGATACCAGTGCAGGTGACGCAACCGAGCTTAAGGAGGAGCTCGATGAAGATCGTGTTCGTGGGGTTGTTTCGTTTCCAGACGATCAGTAGAGGAGCCCAATTGGGGCGATCGGGGATCTATCGCATTTGGGGTTGTCTTTATTTTGGTTCCGTAGTCGGACCTTGATTGTATTCTGGATGATGTAATGCTATATTCATGTATTGTGTGAAGTGGAGATTGTAAGCCAACTATTTATCCCTCTCTTATTCAGTACATGGGATGTGTAAAGATTACCCCTCTTGCGACATGCCTACTATGCGGTTATGCCAAGTCATGCTCCGACACGTGGGAGATATAGCCGCATCGTGGGTGTTATACCAAGCCACGGGCTTTGCCCAAGAGCATTGCGGCACCACCACCAGGGCCGCTGCCCCGGCATCCAAAACCTCGATGCCGCCTCACCCGCCACCCAACGCTACCCCAACCAAAGAGACGAGTGGCAAGGCCCCGCCTTTAGCACCCCCGAGCTGCCCCTAGTGCCCAGACCCAATAGGTCGCCCAAAACTGGCCTCCATTGGCCCGTCCTGCTGCCGGGCGCGAGATGATGAGGACATGACTACCTTGGATACGACCAAAAATATTGCATACATGTATATCTGTGAGGTGATTTCTAATGCAAACTATGCAATAATTTATTTATGTCATCCAGGACAAAAATACTTCACAAACTTTTGTGTCATGTCTAATTGCAGGTGTATGACACATCTGTACAATCCACATATGAAGATAAGGGAAAAATAGAAGTTTAGGTGCTGTTCAAAATGTCCTCTCACGTCACTTTTGGGCCAAGAGAAGATAGAGTCCAAGTCTATCACGTTCTGGATTCAGATTCAGACTGCACAGACATACCTGACTCAAAACACCAACAACTTTTTCATACGGACTCCGAATTGGGTGATTCTTTTTTTGTTTGAAAGTAGATTTGTTGCTCTTTCCAACACAATTGGATTCACCTTCGAATTTGCCCGGAGCGTTGAGTTATGGACGAAACAATCTGACGTTGCAGCAGAATCTAAGTCAAACTACAAGCCCAAAGGTGTTGCATCACCTCCACTTGGGTCCATGAGCCTTGTACGACCTAGGGTTAGTTTTAGGCTGCCTTGGGACGTCCTCCCACCTCCTTGGCCGCCACCCTTTGCTCCTATATAAGTAGATCCATCTAGTAGCTTTTTCCTGGGGATTTGTTTAGTTAAAAGTTAGCCATTGCAACTTCGTGTAATTCGTTTGTGTCCAACGACCAGACCAAGACCGCTTTCGGATCCCCACATTTATCAATACTTCATCTATATTCACAATATTCAGATTGCATTATCATATTCGCCTCTATCAAGTGGGACCCCACCTTCATTAATAAAGCTTTCCTCTTATATTCGCAATATCCAGATTGCAATATTAGTTTCTTGCTTGTTCTTCAATTGCTTGCAGGAATTGACCTACGTGGTCAGGCTAATCGTGCTTCCGGCATCGTCGGTAACCTCAGGAGATTGGCTTAGCGATTGCTAAGGCGCAACGTCATGCACATTTGTAGTCGGATCATCAAAGTCATCTCCACCAAACCGATAGTTATCATCTCATCGAAAGATCGGGACCCTCGCCTCTATCAAGTGGTATCAGTTTTTAGGATGCTCGGTGAGAATTTCTAGTTTTTCCTAGATTAGATTTATTTTCTTACCTATTGTCCAAGAAAAAGCCACAAAAACGTTAGATATATTCATCCTTTGTCCAAGCCAGTCTGAGTCTTTATAGTTTTCTTTTCATTGCTTGCATAGTTGAATTATCAGTTGCATCGTCGTGTCGAGTTGCCGGTCTTAGTGTCTAGTTCGTTTAGAGTTTCGAGTTTTGTTCAAATTAGTCACGCCACCGCTACATCGTTATCCCTTCCGCTGTCCACCACCCATCCATCAATTTCCACCACATGCTACCCATCGTTCATTGTCACAATCATAGTTTAGGTCGTTCACATTTTCGCTAGATCCAATCTGCATCTTATCTAGTTTGTCTTGAAAAGAGGGAGAGAAAAAAAAAGACAGAGAAAAAAAATAAAAAAAGTCAGAGAAAAAAAAGAGAAAGAAAAAAGTGTGAGAAAAAAGAGAAAAGAAAAAAAACAAAATCATTTTGATATATTGCACGCACAAAACGGAGCTACGGATGCGGAGTTAAGACATGATGAAGATGGCCTGAAAAAGTTATAGAGAAGGGACTTAGTGAAATTTTACCCCTCCTCAGATCTCAGATCTAGGGTTCTTCATGTGAAACGAGGTCAACTCCGGCGAGGTGGGGCTTGCTCCGGCGAGGGAGGAAGGCGAGGGGGAGGCCGGAGGAGGGCGGATCCGGCCGTCCCTCGTTCAGATCCGGCGGCAGGCGGCGGCTCCGGCCACCTCGGCACGGATCCGAGGCAAGGCAGCTCGCGGGGACGCGGGAGCTCCAGCGGCGAGCTCCAGCCGGCGAGCGCTGAGCGGGGCGGCGGAGGCGCTAGCGCCGGCAAGGCCGAGGCGGGGGACTGGGCGGCGCACGCGGGCG